>NC_142871.1:8550357-8708214 GCF_051225735.1 Oryctolagus cuniculus | reverse complement strand
GGTTTCGACCCAAGGGCCAAGAGAGAAGTAGGTCTACTAAGTGAATGTCAAAAGAAGATGGACAGGAAAGGGAGTAGCTTGTGACTCTATCACCAAGCAGGCTTGTGCTCTGTGACGGATCTCTCATGGCCTTGAAACATGCAGTGACTATACTTACCATTTTGCAACTTCCTCTTGTCCTTACCTGCATTGTGAATGTCTCCACTTACACTCCGTAGTATTAGGGTGATATGGGTGTGATTTTCTGGCATAGAACACCTAGCTTGCTTCTAGTCTGTCACGATTACCAGAGACACAGGTAACCTAGCAAGCAAAAAAGAGCTATGAAGTCAGCATAAACGGGCACTTCCTGGACACCCCGACACACAGAGCCTGTTCTGTGAGTATCCGTGACAGGAAGAAACCTGGGGCTGCATCAGCTTCCTTCCGGGGTGAGCTGAAGTTCCCCGAGGAGAGTTGGGAGGAGTAAAGACAGTCGGCGACTTGCGCGACTTTATGACTGTTTATTTGCCAAGATGGAGTAAGGAAACCCTTAGGAGCCATTGCCTAAGGAGCTATGAACCAGCCTGACTGCAGAGAAGCGGAGCCTGCGGGTTGTGACATCCGGATCACTGGACCCAGAAACGGCTTCACCTGCGTCAGCTGTGAACCCTCCGAGTTCCCCCCTCCCACTGTAAAGTTCCCATAGTGACAATACTTGCGGATGGAGCTGTGACTTCACGCCCTGGGGTCACCCTTGGCCGTGTCTAATGTGGCCCAGCCAGCCAGCCAGGAGGTCCCTGCAGTCCATCTTCAAAGAAGCCCAGAAGCCAAGCCCCTGACCACTTCCATACTGCCCCCGTGGGATTGAGCCACTGACAACACCTCCCCGGGGACTGGCACCGCCCTCCCGCCCAGCCCCGCTGTTCTGATGTGACAGCCAGAGCAGTCCTCGTGCGACAGGAGTCAGGTGCGGTCCCAACGGCTGCCCACTTCCTTCAGCCTGCGGCTTGCGGTGGCCTCCAGGGACTCATATATTAGCTTGTATTCATCCCATAATACTTATTCCCCTTGCCCACATTTCAGAAAATCGTTAGCACAATCGTTTTTACATAATTTGTGTCCTGTGGACAGTAATATTCTAAACACTAAAAATTAAAATGCAGTTATAATCAAAGTATATAAGATTTTTTTTTATTTTTTTCTTTTTTTTTATTTATTTAATGAATATAAGTTTCCAAAGTACGAATAATGGATTACAATGGCTTCCCCCCCATACCTTCCCTCCCACCCACAACCCTCCCCTTTCCCGCTCCCTCTCCCCTTCCATTCACATCAAGATTCATTTTCAATTATCTTAATATACAGAAGATCAGCTTAGTATACATTAAGTAAGGATTTCAACAGTTTGCTCCCACACAGAAACATAAAGTGAAAAATAATAGATGATTTTTTTTTTTTTTTGACAGGCAGAGTGGACAGTGAGAGAGAGAGACAGAGAGAAAGGTCTTCCTTTGCCGTTGGTTCACCCTCCAATGGCCGGCGCGGCCGGCGCGCTGCGGCCGGCGCACCGCGCTGATCCGATGGCAGGAGCCAGGAGCCAGGTGCTTTTCCTGGTCTCCCATGGGGTGCAGGGCCCAAGCACCCGGGCCATCCTCCACTGCACTCCCTGGCCACAGCAGAGGGCTGGCCTGGAAGAGGGGCAACTGGGACAGAATCCGGCGCCCCGACCGGGACTAGAACCCGGTGTGCCGGCGCCGCTAGGCGGAGGATTAGCCTAGTGAGCCGCGGCGCCGGCTAGATGATTTTTTTTTTAATGATGATGAAATCAGATCAGACCTATTGTCATGTTTAATCCCAGTGAGAGTCAAGTTGGGAGTTGATAGTTTCTTTTTTTTTTTTTTTTTTTTTTTACAGAAGATCAGTTTAGTATGCATTAAGTAAAGATTTCAACAGTTTGCACCCCCATAGAAACACAAAGTGAAATATATTGTTTGAGTACTCGTTATAGCATTAAATCTCAATGCACAGCACATTAAGGACAGAGATCCTACATGAGGAGTAAGTGCACAGTGACTCCTGTTGTTGACTTTACCAATTGACACTCCTGTCTATGGCATCAGTAATCTCCCTATGCTCCAGTCATGAGTTTCCAAGGCTATGGAAGCCCTCTGAGTTCTCCGATTCTTATCTTGTTTAGACAAGGTCATAGTCAAAGTGGAGGTTCTCTCCTCCCTTCAGAGACAGGTACCTCCTTCTTTGAAGACCTGTTCTTTCCACTGAGATCTCACTCACAGAGATCTTTTGCCAGAGTGTCTTGGCTTTCCATGCCTGAAATACTCTCATGGGCTTTTCAGCCAGATCCGAATGCCTTTAGGGCTGATTCTGAGGCCAGAGTGCTATTTAGGACATCTGCCATTCTATGAGTCTGCTGAGTATCTCACTTCCCATGTTGGATCACTCTCCCCTTTATTTATTCTATCGGTTAGTGTTAGCAGGTACTAGACTTGCTTATGTGCTCCCTTTGACTCTTAGTCCTTTCATTATGATCAATTGTGAACTGAAATTGATCACTTGGACTAGTGAGATGGCATTGGTACATGCCACCTTGATGGGATTAAATTGGAGTACCCTGGTATGTTTCTAACTCTACCATTTGGGGCAAGTCAGCTTGAGCATGTCCCAAATTATACATCTCTTCCCTCTCTTATTCCTACTCTTATGTTTAACAGGGATCACATTTCAGTTAAATTTCAACACTTAAGAATAACTGTGTATTAATTACAGAATTAAACCAGTCATATTAAGTAGAACAGACAGAAAAACTACTAAGAGGGATAATGTATTAAGTTGTTCATTAACAGTCAGGGCTATGCTGATCAAGTCACCGTTTCCCATAGTGTCCATTCCACTTCAACAGGTTTCCTTTTTGGTGTTCAGTCAGTAAGATGTTTTCATCAAAATATAGATTAAGAGCAAATAATTGAAAATAAATGATTTTTCACATTTTTGAAAGAGTATTTTCCTTTTAAATTATATAGAAGTATCTCTTAAGCATAGGGCAAAGCAGAAAATATGATTGTTCATCTCATAACTTAAATATCAAATTAAATTTAATTTAATTTAATAACTTAAGTATTGGGTTTACTTTTTAAATTAATTATTTTTTTAATTTGAAAGACAGGAAGATAGAAATAGAGAGAAGACAGAGAGAGAGAGAGAGCTCCTGTCTGCTGGTTCACTCTCCAAGTGCCTGCGATTGCCAAGGCTGGGCCAAGCCAAAGCCAGGAGCCTGGAACTCAACTCCCATCTCCCGACACAGGCACTTGGCCATTGCCCACTGCCTCTAGGGTATGCGTTAGCAGGAGGCTGGATCCCAAGCAGAGCAGCCAAGACTTGAACAGGTGCTCTGTTACTGGATACAGGCTTCCCAAAGGGCAGACTAGACACTACGTCACAAGTGTACATCATGTCTTATGTCTAAAATATAGTGTTTTGAGATTTTAAAATAAATATTTAAGTTGACTATATGCTAACAAATATTAAATATTCTAATAAAAATCTATTAAATGAATTAGAATACTGAGGTTTATTTTAGGTTAATTTGTTTATTTGAAAGGCAGAGGGAGAGACAGAGAACAAGATCTTTCATCCGCTGATTCACTTCCCGAATGCATACAATAACCTGGACAGGACCAGGACAAGAGCAGGAGCCTGGAGCTTCACCCGGGTCTCTCACGTCGGTGCAGGGGCCCAAGCACTTGGGTGACCTTATGCTGCTTTCCCAGGCCACAGCAGGGAGCTGGACTGGGAGCAGAGCAGCTGGGACTTGAACCGGCGCTCCGATATGGGAGCTGTAGGCTGGGGGCCTGCAGAGAGCAAACACGGAAGGTGGCCTGGGCTCCGAGAGCGGGGTGCACTCGACTCCTGGCCCGGCCCGCAGAACACGGGGCCTGCGGGGCTCTGGGCTCCAGCTTTCAGCACCCAGAGAGCCACGCCCTCGGCCTCGCCCACTCCCAGGCCGCAGACGTGGATGGAGCTAGTTAAGCCACTAGTGGTGGCTTAACCCACTGTGCCACAAAGCTGGCCTTGATATTAAGTAATTTAATAAAAATCCGTTAGCTGCAAGAATCGTCACAATGCTTCGGCCGGGCTTTATGTGTATATATTATGTCCACGCAGAGATAGAAGCAGACTGAATATACCTGCAAACGGCAGTCAGAGGAATCGTGTAACACTGCACAAGGCTCCAGCCTCCACCAGGAACCACTCGCAAAGCCGCGCTGGGTTGCGAGACCCGACCGACCGACCCTCAGCACAGAAGATTTGACGCCCCTGGTTCTGCCAGAGTCCGCTGCTCGGCATTTTGTGAGCGCATTTGTCCTTTCTCGTCCCTGCGCCCCTGCCGCCCAGCCCGCTGTACCCTGACCTTGGCAAAGCGCCTGCAGGCTGGGGCACACAGTTGCCCTGTGTTTCCAGGAGCGAGACAGCCCCAGACAGCGCTGCTAATCAGAGCAGGTGTTCAGGGTGGTGACTCCGGGCTCCGTGTGCTGCGTAAGACGTCGCCGTGTGTGAGTTCACGACCGCAGGGGCTGCTAAGGCACAGGCGCTTGGGCAGGGCAGTCCTGCCTTACCCTGGCTGGAGCCTTTGCCTAGAACATTCTCCTTTCGGGTATCTGCAGGGTTAGCTCCCTTCTCTCTTTTAACTCGGGGCTCTCCATCAAGACAGCACAGGGGGGACACACACATAGATCCTTGAAAGGGGCTCATTAGGGGAAGTGGCTCGTGTGGCTGTGGCAGCTGAGAAGTCCCACAATGGGCACCGGCAGGCTGCAGGCCCTGGGACGCGGGCGGTGTGGCTCCATCCACGTCTGCGGCCTGGGAGTGGGTGAGGCCGAGGGCGTGGCTCTCTGGGTGCTGAAAGCCAGAGCACGGGCCCGGGGGCCGTGGGGTGCGAGCCGGAGCCCAGAGCCCCACAGGCCCCGTGTTCTGTGGGCCGGGCCAGGAGTCGAGTGCACCCCGCTCTCGGAGGCGTTTGCTCTCTGCAGGCCCCACCAGCCTACAGCTGGTGCTGCCCACACACAGGCCAGGTCTGCCCACCCAGGCCACTTGGGTGCACCTGCTAGTCCCATTGGGAAACCTCCCAGACACATCCAAGGAATGCTACCCGCATGCCTAGTTATCCCGGAACCCACTCACAACCACACCTGACGTTCAATGTCACGGAGTTGTTGCTCCAATGTCCCTTCTCAGTGAGGCCTCCCCCACCACACCCCACCCTGGCACTGGGTGCACCCTGGGCCGTGCCCTCCATCTTCTGCTTCTCATGGCGCCGACCACCTCATAAGACACCCCGCAATCACCCCACAATGGACTTGCTCCGTTTCTTGTCATCTCTCCTGCCGTCCCTGCCCTTGGGAGTGGGAACTGTGGGGGTGGCGGGGACCGGGGACCCCCTGAGTGTCTGCAGCAGGGTCCAGCACACGTGGTGCGAACAAGCACCAAACTCTGTTCCAGGCCATTTGCGCATACATCTCCGGAAACACTGACCTTACCTCCCGTTTACAAACCGGAGGCAGAACTTAAGAGGAGCCAGCGCGGCAGAGCAGCGGGTTAAGCCCCTGCTCACACTCCCGCATCCCACCTGGGGGTCCCAGCCACTCTGCTGTGGATGGCCCAAGTATCTGGGTCCTTGCCACCCACAGGGGAGACCGGATGGAGTTCCTGGCTCCTAGCTTGGGCTACTGGGAGAGTGACCAAGATAGCAGATCTCCTTCTCTGCTCTCCCTGCCTCTGCTACTCTCTGCCTTTCAAATAAATCTTTTCCCAAAGTTACGCAGTAGGAGGTGGTGAGATCCCAGTAATCGCCCGCGCGGCCATTGTGAGGACGAGACACAGAATCTGTTTCAGGTACTCAGGCGTGGGCCTGGCCCGTGGCCCAGCAGCACGTGTCTGCAGACCAGTCACCCCTTCGTGCTGGTCCCTAGAGGCCCCTTGCATAGGCAAACGCATGTGTGTTTCCAATGCCCTTTTGCAGTCATGTAGTGGCTGAGACCCTGACATTGCTTTGGGCTCGTTGATCAAAGGAAGCCACCGCTCCTGGTTCAAAGCCTGAACGCATTTGTACGGATCCTTCTCCTTCATTCTCAATGCCATCCGCATAGCAATGGAAACTTCTACGACTCTTCCTGTAGCTCACTGACTACAATTCTATTCATTTGGAGACAGGAAATCTGCCTTTTCCTTGCAAAAAAAATTATATTTTTGCAACTGGGAAAGAGCGAAAACCATAATTCAGTCTGAGAAGTCTAGCTTTATGTCTCCACTGCCTCTGACCAATAGGAACAACCTCAGCTGTGACTCACTCAGCATTCATTTCTCCCTGTTTCCGCCATGATAACCGGGACAAAGGAAGCATCCTTAGATCCAGTCCCTGCCCCCAAAAGTCGTCGAGCCCCTCCGAGACTTTTCCAGATCCTATTGAATATTCCTGCCATCACCTCCTTAAGGAAACCCGGCCGCATTGTGACGCATGGAAATGATCCCTACACTTGCAGTCTGTTTCCGGAAGCGGAATATGTGTATACAAGGAGTGATGCAGAGTTGCAGCATCTGTCCCTATGGAAAATCTAATCGGCGTGCTTGGAGGCGCCCCCAATTCCCCCGCCCCCAGAGAACACTGTGGTCTGGCCTCGCTCAGCTCCGTGGACACAGCATGCAACAAGGCCGGGGCATCGGAGGCTCTCCCGCATGTATGCAATGATGCTCACTCACGAGGACTGATACAAACCGTCGAAAAACGTGTGTGCTGAGCTGCTGGGATTATGCACGTATAGGCGGCACAGTAGGCGAGAACGTGGAAAGACTATTTCAAACCAGAACTTCAGAATTTGAACTCTGCTTTAGTTGATTTCCTTGTATTTGAAATCATCAAAACGTGTTGCCAAATTTGGGGTAAAACCAAACAGTGAACTTTTATATAAAATACAGGATACAAAGTATTTTGCTTATTACACGGCAAATGCCAGCCATTGATGTCTTCATGGGTGTTCAGCTGCCAGGGCCCTGTCAACGTAGCCGTCCGTGACCACGGTGACCACGGAGCCTGCCCACAGTGGGCACTGCAGAGATAACCTTCACCTGTCAGCTCCAAACGTGTTCCATCTTTGGGGTGAGAAGAAAACCCAGATGTAAGATAAAGCAGTGCGGCTCTCCTTACAGACACAGGAGGCTGCAGACGGGAACCAGGCAAGGGACGGGAGGAAGTGAGGGCCTGAGCCGCCAAGCTCCAGGCAAGCGTCCGAGTCAGGTGCGGTGTGGTTCTGCCCACACCATGTGACTGGCCGTATGGCCGTGCCGAAATGCGTCCCCGGTGACCAGAGCCCTTCCCGGTGATGGGCACGACTGTCTTCATTCATCAGTGGATGGTGGTGATACTGGGGCTGTTCCCGAATGTTCCTGCACTTGCCCTTCCGAGCACACAGTAGGGCTGTAACTCTCAGACCTGCCTGTGGAAGCAGCGCATGTCTTCCCTGGGCAGGAGAAGGTGGGGCTCCCTGCTGCTGTGGGGACTGTGAAGCAGGTGCTGCGACGGTCCGCGGGCACCCGGGGTCCGGAGTAGCCTCAGGAACCAGAGCTCCTGCCAGTAGCTGCAGCTGGAGCAGGGGCCCGGCCTCCATGCGCTCCGTCTGTGACCAGCGTCCTGACTGCCCTCGGCTTGTCCAGCACCCGTTGGTCCTCACTCGGCTAAACGCCCTCCCACGGCCCCCAGCGCAGTCATAGGATGGTGTGGCAGCCCAGCAGGGAAGCTGCCCGACCTCCAGCTCGATTAGACCCATGCTGTGCTCTGGCCTCAGGGTTCAGGGCGTCCTCATCCGGGCAGGCTGGCGGGAGTCCAACCAGGACTCTCTGCAGTGCTCTGTGCAGAGGTGTGAGCTCCCCGTCTGGGTGAGAGGTTGACAGGAAGTGAATCTAACGTTTTGCAAAGAGGCGCTAGCTAGGGGGCAGCAGTAAACCCACAAACTGCAATGCTGGCGTCCCATATAGGTGTCGGTTTAAGTCCCGGCTGCTCCACTTCCCATCCAACTCCCTGTGAACGCACCTGGGAAAGCAGCAGAGGGTGGCCCCAGTGTTTGGGCCCTGCACCCACGTGGGAGACCCAGAGGAAGCTCCTGGCTCCTGGCTCTGGCCAGGCTCACTCAGCCTGAGCTGGTGTGTCCACTTGGGGGAGTGAAACAGTAGCTGGAAGATCCCCCTCTCTCTCTGTTTCTCCCTCTCTCTTTGTAACTCAGCCTTTCAAATAAATAAATCTTTAAACAAACAAGTTAATAAAAATAGGAGGTTCCAGCTGTGCACCTGGGTTTGAGGCTGACGAGACCTGCATCTGATGTTGCTAGTTACCATCTCGCCACCAAACAGAGGGTATGGAAGCTGACACACAAGGAAGTAGAGCCCATAGGGGAGGATTGGTGGGTTTCTGGACGCGCCATCTGGATACCTCGATCCACCTGTGCCCGAAATAGAGCACACGGTAATGCCAGAGTTAAATAAGACCATCACTCTGCTCTGGTGTGTAAGCTGGTTTGAGCTGGTTTCAGAAGCTTGAACCCGAAGGAGTTCTAAGATATTTAGGAAGAATATAAATAATGGGAGAGCTCACAGTCTTACCCCCACCCCCAGGCAATTCTCAGAGAGACAGGTGATTGACAAGCTAAGTGTTGAGTGACATGGAAGGAAATGGGGGGATCCAAAGTTAGGAGCACTTTTCCCTGAGTTTAGGAAGGGACATTAAGGCTGCTGGGGGGAGGAGGGTTGATGGGGGCCGGGGAAAGGTTTTAGCGTGATTCTGGGGTCTCAGACCTGTGGTTATGTTTTTTTAAAGATTTATTTATTTATTTGAAAGGCAGAGGCAGAGAGAGAGAGAGAGAAAGGCCTTCCATCCCCTGGTTCACTCCCCAGATGGCCACAACAGCCAGAGTTGGGCCAGGCTGAAGCCAGGAGCCAGGAGCTTCTTCCACGTCTCCCACGCGGGTGCAGGGGCCCAAGGGCTTGGGCCATCTTCTTTTTTTTTTTTTTTTTTTGAGGGTATTGAAATTTTTTTTTTATCTTTTATTTAATGAATATAAATTTCCAAAGTACGACTCATGGGTTACAATGGCTTCCCCCCCCAATACCGTCCCTCCCACCCACAACCCTCCCCTTTCCCACTCCCTCTCCCCTTCCATTCACATCAAGATTCATTTTCGATTATCTTAATATACAGAAGATCAGCTTAGTATACCTTAAGTAAGGATTTCAACAGTTTGCTCCCACACAGAAACATAAAGTGAAAAATAATAGATGATTTTTTTAAATGATGATGAAATCAGATCAGACCTATTGTCATGTTTAATCCCAGTGAGAGTCAAGTTGGGAGTTGATAGTTTCTTTTTTTTTTTTTTTTTTTTTTTACAGAAGATCAGTTTAGTATGCATTAAGTAAAGATTTCAACAGTTTGCACCCCCATAGAAACACAAAGTGAAATATACTGTTTGAGTACTCGTTATAGCATTAAGCCTCAGTGTACAGCACATTAAGGACAGAGATCCTACATGAGGAGTAAGTGCACAGTGACTCCTGTTGTTGACTTTACAAATTGACACTCCTGTTTATGGCATCAGTAATCTCCCTATGCACCAGTCATGAGTTTCCAAGGCTATGGAAGCCCCTTGAGTTCTCCGACTCTTATCTTGTTTAGACAAGGTCATAGTCAAAGTGGAGGTTCTCTCCTCCCTTCAGAGAAAGGCACCTCCCTCTTTGAAGACCTGTTCTTTCCACTGGGATCTCACTCACAGAGATCTTTTTGCCAGAGTGTCTTGGCTTTCCATGCCTGAAATACTCTCATGGGCTTTTCAGCCAGATCCGAGTGCCTTTAGGGCTGATTCTGAGGTTGGGCCATCTTCTACCGCTTTCTGAGGCCACAGCAGAGAGCTGGATGGGAAGTGGAGCAGCCGGGACTGGAACCGGGGCTGCAGGCACTGCAAGCAGCAGCTTTAGCCGCTCCGCCACCGCGCCAGCCCCTGTGTCTAGAGCTTAAATGTCCCTAGAGAGGGATCAGACGACCATGAAAGTTCTTCACAACTGCGTGGGGTTTTTGAACTGACTCCCTGAGCCTGGGACTGCTTTGTGTTGCGTTTCCTTACATTTCGCACCTCTCAGCACAGCTTTTATGCTTCATGTGAAACAATTTTCCCCTCAATTTTAATTCCTCTGCTTGTAACTTTGGCTTCGACTGGAGAAATCTTCAACATCTTGCAGTAACTTCATTTGTGTCCAGTATTAATATTTTTAGAAAAAATGCTTGAGTGGGATTAAGAAAGGATTGCTATGACTATAGAAATGTCCAAGTTTTGAGTGTAATTTTATTTAAAAAACAGACTAAGAAAACAAGTTTTGTTCTATCCAGTAACTCTGGAGTAAGCATAAATGTTGTATTTCATAACGAAATCTGTACTGAACAAAGATCCCTTATTTTTGTTGCCTTGATTGATTGGGGTAAAATTCTGGAGGCCAAATTTTGGATCCTTTCATGGAATTATGATGATTTATTCGTGGACCCGTTATTCCAGAAAGGTAACGCGGAGGCCTGGCCAGAGAGCTTTCTGCTCACCAAGCCAACACGATCCTGGTGATTGCTGCTTTTTCCTGTTGTTTCGAAGTCCTGAACGCAGAACGCTGGCATTTAGGTTACATTCGAGTAAGCAATTGATAATCCAACTAGAAAAGCCTTCTTTGACATCTGGTAGTGTCGGGTGCGGGGGAACCAGAGGGTCTCATCTCTGACACGTGAGAGAATTCAAGGGTGAGACGTGGTGGATCCAGGTTAGCCGAGGAATAAGATTTCCTAGCAGGATGAAAGTGCATACTCACGGGCTAGCAGTGACGACACAGGGAGGGCGAGCTGCACTCTGGGAGCCTCAGGGTCACCCCTTCAGGTGCCCCAGAGGCACAGCTGGTGGGGTTTCTGGTGGGGTTTTCCAGGAATTCGGCGACTGCCCATTTCTGAGCAGTGCCACGGTGCCAGGTGCCTGGTGGGGAGGAGCCTGAGTACAGGGATTTTATTCTAGTGATTTTCTTTTTTTTTATTGACAGGCAGAGTGGACAGTGAGAGAGAGAGAGACAGAGAGAAAGGTCTTCCTTTGCCGTTGGTTCACCAGTTCCAGGCGGCGGGCTCAGGCTGACGGCCGTGGGAGGAGTTTTGGAGGCAACTGGGGTTGGGGGTGGTAACAAAGTCCCTCTGGCTCTTTCTCTGGTCCCTGTGGAACTCCTTACCTACAAACAGCTCAGGAAACCCTCCTTTAATTCCCGGGGGATCGGCAAACCCTGCTTTTATTCCCAGGGACCCTCCCCGGGGGATTGGTCTCACTCTGTGCCCCTGGAGGAGACTTGGGAAGAACTCACGAGGAAAAGCACCTCATGGAGGGCTAAGGAAACCTGCATCCTTCGTTTCAGCCCCATGGAAGCGATGGCCAAGGGCGACACAGCCTGGCTCAGAGCCGGGCGGTAGGCAGCTGCCTGGCAGGTGGCTCTGTTGCCAGAGGGACAAGCGGCCGCGACAGCTCGTGAGGCCGCCTGGCAGAGCTCTGTTAGAGTGGCCGAAGCTGCTTCTGAGAACTCTGCCAGGGAGGCACGCCAGCTACAACAAGCTTTCCTCCTCCCTACATGGTGTTGAGGACAGGCACCGGGCGAGAAGACGGTGGGACACACCTTTGCTGGAATCCAGGCAGGACCCCAGCCCCAGCACCTCTGCATGCCATGCGTGGGCCCACAGCTGCCCCGAGAGCCCTCATCAGAAGTAGAGACCCCAGGGCCGGAAGCAGCGGAGGCCACTGCCGCCCACCCACGACTGCAGCCAGAAGGGCCCCCGGCTCCCTGCTTCCCTTCACTGCCCTCGGCTGACTGTGTCCCTGTTTGTTCAACACCGATGTCCTCACAAGCCCGAGTCACCACCCTGCTCCCAGCCTCGTGCCGGGCGCCCTCCGTGATAATAGTGTTTGTTCAATGAGCAAACGCCAGAGTCCAGCTCTCTTAATTAGGAACGAGGGATCTGAGACTGAGGGTCTCACACACCTCGGGAAGCTGCTGGGCTCAGGCCCAGGGCAGAGCGTAGATGGCGTAGGTAGCCGAAAACCAACATGGAGAGAAGACCTCCAACCCCGCGATGCCCACAAATCTCCATGGGTTTTGTTCCTTCCAATAACCGAATTCTTTCCTGTTCCTGATGATTCTTCTAGAACTATTCAAGAATCAATTTCTTCTTTTTTCTGACTGTTGGTATCTCAGCATCTAAGGACAGTACAATAACAAAATATTTTAATTTTTTTAGATTTAATTTTATTCTGAGACTATGATTTGATACGCCACAGCCAAAGCACGTTTTTGGAAAGCTTGTGCCAGTTTAAGTTAACTTGTTGGGAAGGGTCTCAAATGCCATCTGGAATATGTTTTTATTCTCAAATCTTGCTGAAGCTCTCTTTGGTCTCTGAGTAAATGAACATTCTCTGTGAGCAATCACTTGGAGGTTCCTTGGGAGATCAATGGATTCATGCCATTTCAATGGGTTTGATCCAGCTGATCTGTCACACTTTCTGCTATTTACCGACACTCATATTTATAGTGATGGATTTGCTAGGCATTTCCATCATGGCCCCTAAATTCAATTACTAGCAGTCTAATTGAGAAAATGGAGGATCCAAGATAATTTGTAAGCCGAAGCATGGTGATTAGGAGAGGCTAGAAATGACAAAGACAAAGCAATCCTAACATATTTCCTCTTCCCACGCTCACGGCAGACATTACTAATCGTTTCTAAGGCTCCGTCTGAGCCAGTCACCACCAATCGAGCAGCATCAGCCAATAAACCAACCTCTCATGCATTCCTGGAATAAATCACAGGACCGCTCAGAGGGATTCCAACTTGGACAGTTTCGCTTGGGTCTCTGCCTGTGGGCCTTGTGCTTGAGACGACAAAGTAGCTCAGTAATTTCCAGGATTGGTCGGTCAAGAACGAATTCAAACAGAATGAGTCTCGACTGAATTTCTTCCAGGCGACTCACAGCACGAATTTATACGCGATTGCAAAAAACACATAAGAGGTTAATTGGAGAGTTTTGAAACCTTAAATTTAGCTATCACTGCACATGGCCTTGAGACACAGAAGAGAGTCCCTGGCAGGCCTTTGGTCTTGGGCAATTCTCCACCCTTCTTCACATTTGAACTTCATGACAAGAGAGGGGAGAGAGAACATTTTTCAAAGCATTTTTCCCCAGAAGTGATGTGGATTATAATTCAGCACGCAGATGGAAG
Source organism: Oryctolagus cuniculus (assembly GCF_051225735.1). Lineage (NCBI taxonomy): Eukaryota > Metazoa > Chordata > Mammalia > Lagomorpha > Leporidae > Oryctolagus > Oryctolagus cuniculus. The sequence goes on along the minus strand of NC_142871.1, from coordinate 8,694,891 downwards.
CACAGGAACCTGTCTGAAGCGTGGGTCCTGCTCGGAGCCTGGGCCCTGACGCTCATCGTCTCTCCCTCAGCCCCCGTCAGCCTTCCAGGAGCCCGGAAACTCTGCCAGGAACATTAGCAAGTCGAGAAACACCTTTACAAAGCTAGAGAGGAGCCCTTCCGAGTGCCACCAGCCGCACCTGACTCCATACGGATTGGCTGGGCATTGAGAAAAAGAACAGTCTCTGGAAATCGCTGACCTGGGGGCGGGTTGGGGCAGGCGAAGCGGGTGGCCCTTTGTCCCCCGTGGGGCTGCCCACCTGCCCACTGGCTCGCGGGCCCTGCGCTGGGCGCTTCTGTGCAGCCCGCCCACCTGTGATTCCTACTGCTCTGCTCCCACTGCCATGTGACAGAGAGGAATGAATGAACCTCCAGTGGACTTGGAAGCTGGATTTGTTAACTGGAGTCTCTTCTTAGTATCTGGACATCTGCTTCCTGACACCAGGTCTACAGCCCTCTGAGAGCCCTCCCGAGGCCTGAGGATTTCAACACCGGGAAATGGCCTTGGCGGAACCTGCACCCACCACCCCTGACCCACCAGATTCAGAGGCAGGGCCTCTGAAGTTTATAGGTTTTGTCTTAAATTTGGTATTTAAGTGTGGAGGTAGAAGACTCTCTACAAATGGGAAGCAGAATCTTTGTGCTCCTATCACAGCAGAGCAGGTGATCTGGGTCTCCCGCTCTGGTGTCGGGTGTTGAATGGCCTTAACAGAGTGGGGTGTGCCAAGGGTCCTTCCCGGGCTCCCAGCCTCAGGCTGTGCATAGATGCAGTGACTTGACACGCTCAAGTCACCAGGAGATGGTTCACGCCTAAGGAACTATGTGAAACTCCAGGGATCCCTTCTGTGATAAACTTGCACAATGGATTTGTAAGCTCGAGGGTCTGAAGCAAGTGAGCCATCATAGGGGAGCCAGGCCTGGCCCAGGCCCTGGTCAGCAGCAGGAAGTCCACAGACATAAACACACCTGGCCCCGGCCTGTGGGGCTGCAGGCCAGCATCGTCAACTGTACCCCAAGCTGGCGGTGATGAGCATTAGAAATTTCAGAATTTTTTTTTTTACTAGGAATTGCCTTTGAAACAGGAAAAGTGAAAGGGGCCCACGAAATGTGGGGCTGTGAGCTCAGGAAGAGGAGTTCCGGAGCCGGAGGGCCTCTGGGACTTGGTCCAACTTGTTTTCTTTGCGTGGTTTCTGCAGAGAGGCTGTTACAGTCTCCGTCGTCCAGCTTCACCACCTCACTGGACGGAGCTGTTCGGCGGTTGAAGGCCTGGCCTCCGGAAGGGGCTTGTTCAGGAGCGCACCTCCCGACTGCGAGCTGAGCAGGTCTCCAGGCCACACCTGCCGTGCTGACGTCTGGCCTGCGTGTCCCGCCAGAGCTCAGTGTCAGCCCCGCTCCCTCAGGGCAGCCGCCCAGCCGTGCACAGCTACGTCCGCTCGCACAGTTATCTGGTCATCATCTGTCTTCCTCGCTGACCAAAGCCTTGTGACTGTGACAGCCTGGGCCCCACTCAGCACCAGGTCTTTGCAAGCTCCCAGCACATCGCAGCCTTGACCAAGTGTGTGCTGAACGTGCCAGTGCACGCACGGACGGACACGTGAGCCAGCGGTCGCAGCCAAACTCGGGCAGCACTGCTGAGGACAAGCTTACAGATGAGCGATTCTGATCTCCACGTAGAGCATGCTCCGTATTATGGGATGCATGAGGATGTTGTGACGGTGACGGGGTGGGGGGGTGGGGGGACTCAGCAGTGGAATGGTCAGTGGGGAGACAAAGTTCCACTTCGTGAGCTCCTGGTGACTTTTGCTGCTCTGAGCACATCGCCAGCTCGGCAGGGCCATGGGTGTCACCGGAAGACTGATCCTGCCCGAGCGGAGAGCCCACCACACCATCCTGCGACTCAGACGGGACCACAGTTACTGAGGAGTCTCTGCAGTGGCTACAGTTTTATCATATGGTGACGGCCCACGGAGTCACCATATTGGGTGCATTTCTTACTTACCTACATTCTGTCATGAGCTGTGTTCACACAGCACCAAAGCAGTTGGCTGATAAAAATACGAGTCAGGTGGTTATTTGATGTGGACTAGAGCCCTAAACTCAATGGTTACACAGAACTGGTTTCTTTTGTTATTTTTTTTAAGATTTGTTTATTTATTTGAGAGGTAGAGTCACAGACAGAGAGAGGGAGAGACAGAGAGAGAGGTCTTCCATCTGCTGGTTCACCCCCTAAATGGCCACAACGGCTGGAGCTGCACCAATCCAGAGTCAGGAGCCAGGAGCTTCTTCCAGGTCTCCCGTGCAGGTGCAGGAGCCTGGGGACTTGGGTCATCTTCTACTGCTTTCCCCGGCCATAGCAGAGAGCTGGACTGGAAGAGGAGCAGCCTAGACACGAAGATGCCGGCACTGCAGGCAGAGCCTTAGCCTACTGCACCACAGTGCAGCCCACCACAGCTGGTAGGCACCTACAGCACACACGTAATGCTGAAGGCAGAGTTAAGAAGTCAGTATGGTGAGGGTTGGCCTGGTAGCGTAGCGGATTAAACTGCCATCTGCAATGCCAGCGTCCCGTATGGATGCCAGTTTGAGTTCCGGCTCCTCCACTTCCGATCTGGCTCCCTGTTGATGTTCTTGGGAAAACAGCAGAGATGGCCCAAGTGCTTGGGTGGGCCTTTGCAGCCACACGGGAGACTGGGATGAATCCCCTGGCTCCTGCCCCAGCCCTGGCTGTGGTAGCCATTTGGGGAGTGAACCAGCAGATGGAAGATCCTTTCTCTCTCTCTCTCTCTCTCTCTCTCTCTCTCTCTCTCTATATATATATATATATATATATATATATCTACATCTCTATCATCTCTCCCTCTCTTTTTGTAATTCTGACTTTCAAATAAAATTAATAAAAATTTTTTTTAAAAAGTCAGTCCTGCTGTCACCAGCTGTAGCTGAGCCTGGACAGCACTTCCAGAAAGGAGTGACCAGGTAACGTTCACGGAGCGTTAATCCTATACTAGCACAAAGTCATTCCCTGACTATCAAAATTCCAGGTACTTACTAGTGCCCCCCATGGGGCAGGGACCGTGTGGGTGCAGGAAGTTAGAGAGGAATCCTGCACTCTGTCACGCTGTGGGCTTTGAGTGTGTGGAGGGGTCCTTGGCAGGGGCAATGTCTGTGAGCCGTCTGGGCGGCCGCTGCTGGGGGCGACCAGCAGGCAGAGGCCAGCGACGCTGATAACCCCCCTCCCAGGGTGCACAGGGCCACTCCACTGCAAGAAAAACTGGCGGCCAGCGCTGTGGCTCACTAGGCTAATCCTCCGGCTGCGGCACCGGCACACGGGGTTCTAGTCCTGGTCGGGGCGCCGGATTCTGTCCCGGTTGCCCCTCTTCCAGGCCAGCTCTCTGCTGTGGCCAGGGAGTGCAGTGGAGGATGGCCCAAGTGCTTGGGCCCTGCACCCCATGGGAGACCAGGAGAAGCACCTGGCTCCTGGCTTCGGATCAGTGCGGTACACCGGTCACAGCACGCCGGCCGCAGTGGCCATTGGGGGGTGAACCAATGGAAAAGGAAGACCTTTCTCTCTGTCTCTCTCTCTTTCTGTCCACTCTGCCTGTCAACAACAACAACAAAAAAAGAACAACCGGCTCCCCACGGCCACAGAGCAGGGACAGAGAAACTCCGGTCAGGATCGTGGGGCCCCCGTGGAAGCCGCCACGTGTGACAGCCTGTTCCTTGCATGACCACGACACCACCTGCAGGGCGCAGTGGTGTATGGATGAGAAGGATGGTGGAGGCTAGCATGGTGGGGACAGGGCCAGTGGAGGCTAGCGTGGGCGGGGCGGGGCCGGTGCAGAGGATGCTGGGGTGTGGCAGGCTTCTTGGAAAAGCTGTTGTCCCAGCCGAAGGCTGCAGGGTAGGCAGCAGCTGTGTGAGCTAAAGCCAGCCCAGGTGGTGCTGGGGCCTCTGAGAGCCCGAGAGGTTGTCAGACCCTTGGCGTGAGGTTCTGCTCAGTTACAAAAACCACTTTTTCGAGGCATTGAGACAGAATGGAAATTCCATATCAGTTTTGCCCTCAAAGAGCTCAAATTGTGTAAGATCAGTCACACGTCTAAATCAAAATAATCCTGCCGCTCCTAACAGAACACACTGGAAGCCCAGGAGAGCCCCGGTGTGGTCACTCAGCCATTCCCCCTGCTGGAGATCCGCTCACTAACAGAAGGCAGAGAGAGGTTTTATGGGAAAATGTTGGCACCCATGGCCAGAATTTAAATGTAACCCAATATACTGGAAAAAAAAAAAAAAAGAGGAAACGGTAAGGAGTTGGCAGGATCCAACAAAAAGTTCTGTATCTGAGGACATGGGAGAAAACGGATTACAGCCAAGGTGGCAGGCAGCCCTGCCCAAAATGCTGGGCTCCTGCGCCACTTCTTTGGCTTGGGTCAGGGTTCCTGGGACACACTGTGCTGGGCCACCGATCAGACCACCAAACAGGGCAATGGCAAAGTGGAAGATTCGACACGCCTGACCCCATCCCGGCTTGCAAAAGTGCTGATGCGCGTCTTTGCAGAGCCCTATGAAACTGTGGTGAGAAAGGGAAATTGACATTGGCAGCGCCGCCCACGTCAGCTGAATTTCCTTGGCCCGTTCGCAGTACCCGCTGGCTCGCGGCTGCCGGGCCTGTGGCAGGGGCGAGGCCGGAGCCCAGAGCTCGAGTCCGGGGGCAGGAGCTGCGTCTCAGCCCCGGCCAGCCGGGCAAGTTTAACCGGAAGCGGACGTCAGGCCGAGAGAGAAGATGCCCGTGGGACACGGTGGGGCTGGCACTACAGGGGAGCCTCCTGCGGCAGAGGTCACTGCTGGCGCTGGACGCAGGGGCCAGCTCCCGCCTGGCCAGAGAGCGGAGAAGCAAGCTCGCCTAAGGGCTCTCCCACGTGCAGAAGCGGCCTCCGCGGATCCAGCTCTCTGCTGTGGCCTGGGAAAGCAGTAGAAGATGGCCCAAGTCCTTGGGCCCCTGCATCCACATGGGAGACCAGGAAGAAGCTCCTGGCTCCTGGCTTTGGATTAGTGCAGCTCTGGCTGTTGCGGCCAATTGGGGAGTGAGTGAACCAATAGATGGAGGACCTCTCTCTCTCTCTCTCTCTCTCTCTGCCTCTGCCTTTCTGTAACTCTGCCTTTTAAATAAATAAATAAATAAATCTTTAAAAAAAAGAATCATAAAACAACCCCCAAAACTTCACTGTTACTTCTCCATAAATCCTATTCAGGCTTTTGAATAATGGTTCTTTATTTAAAATAGGTCTTCATACTGAAATGACAGATTGAAATAAGAGAAAGACAAGCGCTTTAACTTTGAAAAAAAAAAAACAACACTGAAGTAAATGGCAAAGTCCATTTCCCAGGAGTGATTCACTTGCAAAAATGTGGATGGCAGCACCTAACCCGCGGCCTAAGGCTGTCTAGATCTGGAACAAGCCAGTTCCCTCCAGAAACGCAGTGGCGTCTGTGTTTGGTCTGCAAGCCTAGCTGGTTAGGAAGAATTTAAGGTAAATGATTCCTTGCTGTCTGTTCCTTCTCTCTTTCCTCCCTCCCTCCCCTCTCTCCTCTCCTCTCCTCCCTCCCTTCCTTCCTCCCCTCTCTACCTCTCTCCCTCCTTCCTGGGCCATCAGGTCAATGCCAGAACAGAGACGGAAGCCTGTGTCTTTTGGAAACGTTCTCCCCTGAGCTCTAACCAGTTAGCTACCTGCGGTTTACAGAAACAACAGCTCTTCCTGGCAGACGGGACTTCCTGCCAGACTCGGCCGTGTTCTGTCTCTGCGGACTGCACAATGAGGCCGGTGCATCCCAACTCAGAGAGCAAGGAGCCCTCGAAACCAGGAACAGCACATGTCCTGTTGTCTGAATGCGAGTAGATGCTGCCGAGATGAGCGAGATGCAAATGAATTGAAAAGTCTTGCTACAGCTCCATGATGCGAGACGGCGGCCACCACGGGCTGGAGGGGGGCGGGGAGGGGGGGTGGCGGGAGTCTCTCGCTGTTTCCAATGGTTGGGAGAGTGGAAGAAGGCCAGGAAGGAGTATGGATGGCAGTCAGCTGAGGTCTACAAGTGACAAAGATGTGACACTGACAAGGCAGCTGGGGACGGAGACTGGGCCTCCAGGAACAATTTATGAAAACTGAATATACAGCCTCAAAATACAATGAGGACCCAAACACCCAGAAGCACCTGCTTTGTGTGGTTTGTCGCAAAGATTACATGAACGGAGTCGATAGTTCTACCGCAGCGGCAGACCCGAGAGCCGGATCAGTGCTGGCGACGTGGCAGAACCCACATCCATCAAAGTGGAGCTGCAAGGGCTGGGGCGCCTGATGATGTCTCGAGAAACAGGAAGCTGCCTCAGCCGCCCGAAGATCAATGTCACAGCCATAAATCAAAGAGGGAAGGCCTGGGCCGGCGCCGCAGCTCACTAGGCTAATCTTCCGTCTGCGACGCCAGCACACCGGGTTCTAGTCCCGGTTGGGGCGCCAGATTCTGTCCCGGTTGCCCCTCTTCCAGGCCAGCTCTCTGTTGTGGCCAGGGAGTGCAGTGGAGGATGGCCCAAGTGCTTGGGCCCTGCACCCCATGGGAGACCAGGAGAAGCACCTGGCTCCTGGCTTCAGATCAGCATGGTGCGCTGGCCACAGGGCACCGGCCGTGGCGGCCATTGGAGGGTGAACCAATGGCAAAGGAAGACCTTTCTCTGTCTCTCTCTCTCACTGTCCACTCTGCCTGTCCAAAAAAAAAAAAAAGAGGGAAGGCCTGGGCCCGTCCCCTACCCGCCCCTCCAACACTTGATTTAAGCAACCTCACGTTGCACAGTGGTAAAGGTTCTCTACACTGTGCAGACCTCGGAGTCCTGGAAGGGTTGCTCCCACCCAAAGGCAATGGAAGATTCTGTAAATGATACTAATTTTCTGTGCATTTGAAACATGGATGTTGTGCTGTAGCAGATCACCCTGCCAAGTGCAACCACCATCCATGTAGTTGAACTTCAAGCAAGCATGTTTACATCAACCCCTGTCACCACTGGGGGAACACAGGACACACGCTGATTACCTGGCCTGGGGGTCCCTGCTTTCCCCGTCCTGCCCTCCCTCCCATCCCCCACCCCACAGCAGCCCTCCAGCTCGGGCTGGCTCCTTAGAGCAGAGGTGAAGATTCCGGGGTGTCCTGCGGGTCTACTATAGGGTGTGGGGGTGCTTTGTCTGCACCTCGGTTTTGTTTTTTTTTTTTTTTTTGAGTCTTAAATGTTGCCCTCTCCCAGCCATCGTCCCATCCCCCCTCCTCCACTCCCACCCTGGGCGGAAGCATCAGTTGTGCCCCTCTGCTCCCCTCAGGAACTGGCCTTCGGTGAGGAGCTCAGGGCTTGCCCCACAGCTCTCTCCCCTGGCTTCTTCGAGGGGCGCTGCCTTCCCCTTCCTGCTCACGGCCCCCTGGGCACCGTCACCCCCTGCCAGGTCTCTACCTGGTGTTGATGGACACTTTCTCCTGCCAACCACATCGTGTGCTCTCCCAAGCGTTCAAAGAAATGAGAGCTGAGCTGTGAGCACTTAGCTGTGAGAGGCAGGATTAACCATGCGCTGTTGCAAAGTACAGCGCCCCCAAAGGGAACCTACTGAGGTGGTTCACTCAAGGCGGATCAATGATTGCACCTGTTGGGTGCGGTTCTTGGTACACAGTTCCTCCACTGAGTGTCTGGGGTTCCCAGGACCCACTGTGGTCTCAACAGTGGCAAGCCCATTTGGATGGAGCTCCTTCCCCGAGCACAGGCAGGGAGGAGCAAACCCAGGGCGGAGGGAGAAAGGTGTGAGAGCTGAGCCGGGACGTAGCGCTCCGAGAATCAGCCGCCCGCGGCCGCCGGCAGCAGCTGCAGCAGGAGGGGGAATCGCAGGCTGCTCCCGCCCCAGCTTCCAGGCAGCGGGACGGGAAAGGGGCTCCAGAGAGATGTCGCACTCCTTGCGACTCTGCGTTCCAGCCACTCCGCTTTCTCCCAGATTTCAAGACAGAGCTTCTGGCCCGGGCACTGCTCTGTGTCTCTCCCTGGGACTGGCTGCTGTGAGCGCCTGGTCCCGGGGGGCCAGGTGTTTTGTGGTCCCGGTGCCTCCTTCAATCCGACACCTGCTCGGAGCAGTTAAACAGCCCTGGGGATGGTGTGTCCTCACGTCCAACCCAGCCACCATGGAAACTGCTGTGCGTTCGGCGGTGGCCTGGATCGCCTTGCTGGTAACACACGTGGCATTCTCCCACGGGCGGGACGTGGCCTACCCGTGGTTCCTGTCGCTTCTCCCAGCACAGACCCTCCTTGTCACCATGTCACTCACCCTGGCTGGAACTGCTCTTCTGGCTTCTCCTCGAGGCCAGCCAAGTATCTGTCGTCTGACGCCTCCGGGAGGAGCCAAACCAAAATGTGCAGCAGCCAATGGGGACCACTCTGGCCGGTGCTGACAAAGTCACACAAGTCACCAGTTTCCGTCCTCACCAAAGGCCGAGAGAAAGCCTGCAGCAGCGGTTTTGGCTATTCCCCCTGGGGCGGGGCTAGCTCTCATCCCCCTGGGGGAGGGTCTAGCTCTCCATCCCCCTGGGGCAGGTCTAGCTCTCATCCCCCTGGGGGAGGGTCTAGCTCTCATCCCCCTGGGGGAGGGTCTACCTCTCCATCCCCCTGGGGCAGGTCTAGCTCTCCATCCCCCTGGGGCAGGTCTAGCTCTCATCCCCCTGGGGGAGGGTCTAGCTCTCATCCCCCTGGGGGAGGGTCTAGCTCTCCATCCCCCTGGGGCAGGGCTAGCTCTCATCCCCCTGGGGGAGGGTCTAGCTCTCCATCCCCCTGGGGCAGGGCTAGCTCTCATCCCCCTGGGGGAGGGTCTAGCTCTCCATCCCCCTGGGGCAGGGCTAGCTCTCATCCCCCTGGGGGAGGGTCTAGCTCTCCATCCCCCTGGGGCAGGGCTAGCTCTCATCCCCCTGGGGTAGGGCTAGCTCTCATCCCCCTGGGGGAGGGTCTAGCTCTCATCCCCCTGGGGTAGGGCTAGCTCTCATCCCCCTGGGGGAGGGTCTAGCTCTCCATCCCCCTGGGGCAGGTCTAGCTCTCCATCCCCCTGGGGCAGGTCTAGCTCTCCATCCCCCTGGGGGAGGGTCTAGCTCTCATCCCCCTGGGGTAGGGCTAGCTCTCATCCCCCTGGGGGAGGGTCTAGCTCTCCATCCCCCTGGGGCAGGTCTAGCTCTCCATCCCCCTGGGGTAGGGCTAGCTCTCATCCCCCTGGGGGAGGGTCTAGCTCTCATCCCCCTGGGGGAGGGTCTAGCTCCCCATCCCCCTGGGGCAGGGCTAGCTCTCCATCCCCCTGGGGTAGGGCTAGCTCTCATCCCCCTGGGGGAGGGTCTAGCTCTCATCCCCCTGGGGGAGGGTCTAGCTCTCCATCCCCCTGGGGTAGGGCTAGCTCTCCATCCCCCTGGGGTAGGGCTAGCTCTCATCCCCCTGGGGGAGGGTCTAGCTCTCATCCCCCTGGGGCGGGGCTAGCTCTCCATTGTGTCTATTGGAGAAGGTGTTTGTATGCAAAGACCATTCTTTGCAATGCAGTTTTGCCCTCACTCCAGAACTGCCTGTGCAGTTTGTTCTGTTACGAGGTGTGACCGCTGTTCTTCTTGAAGTGGTTTAATTCATGATCATGAGGTGGAAAAGACACACCCGGAATTGGTCCAGATGCTTGTGGGGGGCCCTTCGGGGCCTGCTCTGTGTTTGGGGCTGTATAAAAATAGCTTAATTTTCCTGCGACGTTAGAGCTTCTCTGTACCACACAGAAAAGGAAACCATGAAGAACCAAGATGATGAGAGATGGAAATAGCTAACAACTAAATGGCCCAATTCAATTTATAGATACATTTAGCTTTCTTGGAAAATAAGTCTGCTGCTTCCTTCAAATGCAATGTGGAAAGTTCGTCAAACTCCTTCCAGTTTGGTCCTCTGAGCCTCTGGGGCTGGGCCTCTGCTCTCGCTGCCTGAGGGCTCCTCCTTGCATTGTCACACCCACTCCCAGCCAAGGACAGGACAGGACCAAGCCTCCACTTGAAGCAGCCAGAAAACCACACAAAAATGTGAAGCAATGGCTCTCAGCATACTGCGTGTTAGGCAGTGAAAGACGGTGATCCTGAGAAATAGGAGAAAATGAGGCCTCATTATTCCAATCCACAGCCAGGAGAGATGTCAGATGTAAGAGAGAGATGGACAGCCAGGTGGAGCTGTGAACACCCTGAGCGCAAGCCCCACCCAGAGGAGCTGCTGTGAGTCCAAGGGCGCCAACTGGCCAAGGCTCGCTGTGCAGAGATGGGAAAGGGGCGGGGCACCAAGCACATCCCAGGGCTCTGCAGAGTGTCCCAGTGGCTGGTTAACAGAAAACTGATCCGGGCCAATGCAGTGGCCATATAGGTGTCGGTTCGAGTCCCAGCTGCTCCTCTTCTGATCCAGCTCTCTGCTATGACCTGAGAAAGCAGTAAAAGACGGCTCAAGTCCTTGGGCCCCTGCACCCATGTGGGAGACCCAAAAGATCTCCTGGCTCCTGGCTTCGGATCAGCTCAGCTCTGACCTTTGTGGCCATTTGGGGAGTGAACCAGAGGATGGAAGACCTTTCTCTCTCTGCCTTTGACTCTCTGTAACTCTGTCTTTCAAATAAATAAATGAACCCTTAAAAAGAAAGAAAAAAGAAATTATGTTTTCTGCCCACATAGAATTAAACTATAATCAACAAAGAAACCCATCTGGAGATCATCAACTATTTGGAACACAAATAGCATACTTGTAAATGACCAGTTGTTCAAGAAGAAATAAAAAGGAACATTAAAAAGTACCTTGAACAGAATCAAAATAAAAGCATAGCACATCACAATTCAAGAGGTATGGGTAAAGCTGTACATGGAGGAAAACTTGTAGCACTAAACATCTGTATTAGACAAATGAATGGTTCCAAATTGATGTTCTCAGTCTTCCTTAAGAAAGTAGGAGTAAACTAAACCTCCAATGAGCAAAATTTAGGAAATAATTCAGATCAGAGAAGAATCAATAAAATAGAAAACAAGAAAAATCAATATAATTAGAAGCCATTTTTGAGATCAATAATATAGATAAAACTATAGTCAGTGTAAAAAAAAGTGAAGAGGAAGAGCACACAAATTCCAAATCTCACCAGAAGTGAGAGATTGAGCATCACAGACTTTAAAGAATAATTAAGGAATGTTATGGGCATCTTTATGCCAATAAATATAACAGTTTACACAAAATGGACAAATTTATTGCCAAAGCTCACTCATTAATAAACAGCCTAAAAAGTCAGGTCTTTTAAATAAATTGAATCTTTTAAAAGATTTTTTTTGGAAGCCAGAGTTACAGAAAAGAGGGAGAGAGACAGAGAGAGAGAGAGAGAGAGAGGTTCATCTGCTATTCACACTCAGTTCCTCAGTTGGCCGCAGTGGCCAGGGCTGAGCCAGGCGGAAGCCAAGAGCCAGGAGCTTCATCAGGGTCTCCCACATGGGTGGCAGGGACCAAAGGACTTGGGCCGTCTTCTACTGCTTTTGTCAGGCCATAGCAGAGAGCTGGATCAGAAGTGGAGCAGCCGGGACACAATGAGATCCCATATGGGATGCCAACACAGCAGGCAGTGGCTTTACCTGCTATGCCACAAAGCCGGCTCTCATATAAATTAAATTTTTATTTTAAAACCTTATGTTTTGTTAGTTCCAGGCGGTGTAATGAAATACTGTGCTCTGGGAAACTTATAAACAGCAGAAATCAATTGCTTGAAGTTCAGGATCTGGCCTCCAGCAGTTTGGCACCCGTTGTGGGTCTGTTCCCCTTGGCTCCTTTTTGCTCCTCCCTCATGTGGTGGGCGGGGCCACAGGCTCCCTCAAGCCTCTTTATAAGGGCGCTAATCCCATTTGTGAGGACTTTGGCCTCCTAGCCCTCCTAACAGGTCCACTCTGAACACTACTCCACTGGTGAGTAAGTTCCAACAGGAGAACTCTGGGGGAAACCAAACCTCCTCCCACAGGAGCAGGGCAGCCTCGGTGGTGAATGGCAGCAAACACTTAGGGGGGAGGGGTCTCAGCCCAGAATTAGATCGCACATTCAGTGCCCTGATCTGACCAAGGCTCACGGCATCAGTGAGAACAGCTCACCTTTTCAGCAAGGACGCTGGCAAACTGGATATTCAAGTGGAAAAACATGAACTTTGATTCATGTTCACACCATATATAAAATTAGCTCATAGGGGATTATGGACCTAAATGCAAAGCCTACAATTATGTAACTTCCAGAAGAAGCCAGGAAAGCCATCTTTATGTGCACTTTGCTCTGTTCCCAGGGCAAAGAGCAGGTGACAGTGATGTGGGAAAGTTTAGATAGATCATTCTAAGTCCCACCCTCTTCCCTACCTGTCAATCAGGGGACCCCTCCCCAGGAAGCATCTCCTCTTACCCAGGACATGGCCGTGGTAGCACATAAACACTTGCATTTGTCTAAAGCTCATAAAAAGCTAGGAAGGGCCTGTGCTGCAGCTCACTAGGCTAATCCTCCGCCTGCGGCACCAGCACACCGGGTTCTAGTCCCGGTTGGGGCGCCGGATTCTGTCCCGGTTGCCCCTCTTCCAGGCCAGCTCTCTGCTGTGGCCCAGGAGTGCAGTGGAGGATGGCCCAGGTCCTTGGGCCCTGCACTCCATGGGAGACCAGGAGAAGCACCTGGCTCTTGGCTTCAGATCAGCGCAGTGCGCCGGCCGCAGCGGCCATTGGAGGGTGAACCAATGGCAAATAAGACCTTTCTCTCTGTCTCTCTCTCCCACTGTCCACTCTGCCTGTCAAAAAAAAAAAAAAAAAAAAAAAAAACAACTAGGAAGAACGGAGAACGGAGATGCTCTCTCTCTCTTCCTCGTGGATGAACAGAGTGGGGAATAACAATTCCCTTTCCTTGGCCCTCTCTCCCTTAATAACACCCTGATGAGCCTGTGTTTTTCTCACTTTGTTTATAAAGTTGATCATACCGCATGCCGTGTTTGGGCCTGTACTTAGAATTCTTCTCTAGGTAAAAGGCAAGAGTCTGGAAAATTAACTTAGGCCCCAACCCAGCCCATAACAAGGGGAGCGACAGGTGAGCTGTTGGGAGTTGGTCTGAACCTTAGAAGCCACCTACTCCGTATCTCCCAGCCAGCCGCAGAGGCCGTGTGCGGTGAGGGTGTGTGGCTCAGAGTGTGGCCACAGGAACCCTGCCCACTCCTGGTCACCAGAGGAGTTTTGTGGCATTCACACGGTGGAACAGCTCACGAGGCTGGCTGCGTACGTCTTGACACCAGAGAGGCTTGGCTGTGGTTCCCTCCCGGGGGTCTTTCCCTGAGCCAATGGGGTAGCTCCTGAGTGCCTGTCACGGTGCTTGTCCCCAGTGAGCGGAGGCCAGAGGCCGGAGACGAGCAGTGGTCACTCCACGGCTTCTGGTGAATGGGCCACTCTGAGCCCTGTCTAGGGCTCACCTCAGTCACCCACATTTTCCAGGTTAGCCCTGGAGGTCTCTGCTCCCCAGTTCATCAGTCCAGGAAAAGAAGGGATACTATGGCCTCTGAACCCTCTGGGTGTATAGGACGATCTGTACCCGAAACCCCAGGAGCACCTCTTTTCAGCACCGGCAGGTGCGCATGGGGCGGGTGTACAGCAGAGGTGAACGACACGCTGGGAGCTGAACCCTGGGGCTCTGGGTGCCAGCACCTGCCTCGGAGTGTGCACCTCCCTCTCTGGCCCCAGGGCATGTGCTCCCTCCCGCGCTCCATGAAGTCGATGCGTCCAAGGGGAACTGACGGTGCCCTACAGATGTGAGCCCCGGTGCCTGCCAGCTCCCACAGGCGTCGGCCTGTGGGAACAGCATCTGTTCGGTGTCCCGAGAGAGAAGCAGCTAGAACCGGCCGGTCCCAAGTTCAATTACGCTGTCACACAGTCTGTGCCAGGTTTAAAATGTGCTAAGGAAATGGACAAACATACGGGCAGTTCTCTCGCCATTCTTCTCTGCGTGTGCCTAGCTGGGCTCAGTGGCTCTCCATCCCCTGCCACCCTGGGCCCTCTCTTCCCCCAGCGACAGCTCCTCTGCACTGTGGCAGGGACGGGGCTGGGCCCTGGAGAGGCAGCCGCATACATAGGCAAAAGGAGTTGAACTTTCCACATTTGGGTGTCACCATTCCACCTAGCAGAGTACGAGCGAGAGTGGAGGGAGAGGCTGAGGGCTGTGTGCTGCCCGTGTGGCCGGCACTGGGCTGGGCGCCCCAGGAGGGCTGGGAGAAGCAGCCACCAGCCATGCAGGGGGCCATGTGGCTCCGGACCCCACAGCAGCTCCCCGCACAGGCTCTCCTGAAATTGCTCTGGGTCGAAGAAGAAGTTTGGGCCGGCACCGCGGCTCACTAGGCTAATCCTCTGCCTGAGGCGCCGGCACACCGGGTTCTAGTCCCGGTCGGGGCGCTGGATTCTGTCCCGGTTGCCCCTCTTCCAGGCCAGCTCTCTGCTGTGGCCAGGGAGTGCAGTGGAGGATGGCCCAGGTGCTTGGGCCCTGCACCCCATGCCATTGGAGGGTGAACCAACGGCAAAAGGAAGACCTTTCTCTCTGTCTCTCTCTCTCACTGTCCACTCTGCCTGTCAAAAAAAGAAAAAAAAAAAGAAGTTCGGTCCTTGTCTGCCCCCTCCCCAGTGCCTCAGCCGACCGTGATGGAAACAGATCAGCAACCTCCCGCCAGCCCCAGGACACAGGAAGTGTCTGCCCAGACAAGAGGAAAAGGAGGGGAGCTGAACCCCAACCCCAAAGCCACAGGCTCAGGTCCCAGCTGCCGCGGCCTCTGCGGGGCTTTGCTTGGCGTAACAGCGGCTGCGGAAGCCGCCGGGAGCCAAGACACACGTGTCCCGTCTCGCGCTTCCAACACAAACTTCCTGAGCTCTGCCTTCTCCCAGATGAGGGACGCTGGCCTGGAGGTGCCGGGCCCCTCCTCCAGGGAGCGACACAGAAGCACAAAGGCCTGATGGTTCCCAGCTTGTCTTCCAAAGCGGGGTCTCGGGGTCCACAGCGGCCCAGTCCACTTCCATGGCCGGTACAGTCTTAGCCACCGGCACTGGGTCTGGGGGTCTCTGCAGGGTCTGTTGCCCACCTCCTCTCTGACGGGGCAGCTGATGTGCTCAGTCACTTTGGCAGGAAGCTGGAGTCAGGGGCCAGAGCTGGGGGCCAGGACTCCTGAGCTAAGTCCGATCTTTAGGCAGAGTCAGGTAGGGGTTGAAAGCCTGGGCTGGCGGGGCTGGAGACCCTGGGCCACTTACCCGCCACGGGCTGCCGTGGACTTACCCGACCCCTCCTCGTCTCGCCGCTCCCTTTCTGGAAGGGGATAATGCTAGCACACCTGCCTTGGAAGCTTGCTAGGAGGCCCACATGAGTCGATGATCATGAGGGCTAAGAGCGGCGCGAGGCCGGCGGTGAGCACCGGGCAGGAGCGGTGGTGGCTGCCCGGGAACCAGCATCCTGAATAGGAAGTTTGGCGATGGTCCCTTCAGACACGGGGTTTATCACAAGGCGTGCTGCAGCCCTGGGGCAGCCGTCCCTGACGGCCCAGGCAGCACTGGCCGTGTTTTCTCTTTGCTCTGCGTTCCTAGGTCGCTCTCCCTGTCGCTTGAATTACCTGTCAGGGATCACCAACCCTTCCCCCAGACACGGTGGTTCTAAACTCCTCACGGTCTCAGAGCCTGGATGCTGTCGCTCCTGCCCCAGCCCCTGGCCAAAGCACAGGGCACCCCGATTCCAGGGTGAGGGGAGCAGTCCCCCTGTGGATGGGAGCAGCTGCCCGTGGACACAGGACGAGCCGTGGCTGGTGCCCGCCCCACGGACGGTGTGCCACGGGCTCCTCTTGCACTTTCACGAGTGTTGTGTGCACGCCCTCTCCCCTGCCCGTGCGTGAGCTCCCCTCACACCTGCATCCCAGAGAGTTTGCCCCACACCCTCAGGGGCTCCCACACCTCCTACACACATGCCAACCAGCTTCCTGGACGAGGACACGGGCAGATCTTAACTTCCGCCTGCACTTTGCAGCCAGAATGGGATGCCCATTTCAAAGGAGACACACACGCCCTCAAAGCCATAGGTGGGGCTTTGGAATGGTCAGCTTTGCTTTCCGTCTCTTGATTCTAGCGCACATACCTCTACCCCCGCGCCCCGCAAGTCTTGATTCTCTGGACTGTACACGTAGGAAAATCGCAGCTCTGAAAATTTCCAAAGGAAAACACGTGTGTCTTCCAGGCTCAGGGGAGGGAGGAGCGGCTCAGGGCTTGCGGTGGGGGGAGAGTTAAGCCCCCGAGGAAGCTGAGGCGGAACTCACGGGACCGGCAGCAGAGAACGTGTGTTTTAGGCAAAGCCAGGTTTCCTCACACCAGCAAGGCTCGTGCCGGTTGCCAGCCTTGCCAAAGAGCAGCCCCTGGGGCACCACGAAGCTTTGCTTTCGCCTCCGTGTCCACACTCAGCAGCGTGCAGTCCCCTGTGGGCCCAGCTTCCCAGGATGGAGGCCCCCGCACAGGCCCAGACAGAGAGCCTGGAAAAGCCAGTGAGGGCCGGGGCTCGGCCAGGGGGACTTCTCCTTCCGCACCCTGCCCCTCACAGCCCGGGCCTCCCCGCGGCCAAAGGCGGACTAGAGGCCCCGCTGTGCTCCCGTGGCTGTGGGCTTCTGCAGCTGTGTCCTCGGCCTGGGAGGGCGTGGGGCCGGGGTGGGAGGGGGGCCAGCAGCCAGCAAGCTTCCCGTTTTCGGTGCGCCTGGAAAAAGTCAAACCCTTGGATGGTGGCCGCAGCTCAAGGGCCCCCAGCCCGTGGAACCTCGGGCGAGACTCCCAGCCAGGGCCTTTGGCCAGGCAGAGGCCGGGGTTTCCATCGGGGATCTTAGCGTCGCTGTTAAAACCCTGACCTGCAGGAGAGGCGCTGAGCAGATGGGCTGCCCTTGACGGCTGTCTCCCTCGCTGCAGGCACCTTGGGGACCGGCCCGCTCCAGATGAGCCACGAAGGAGGGGCCGGCTGCGAGGACTCGGAAGGGGTCCCTCTCTGATCACTGGCAGGGAAGCATGGCTTCTTGGAGGGGCCTCGGACCCATCCCTGGGGTCCAGGGAGAAGCCACCGCTGGGGCTGCCTGGCGCAGGATTTCACCTGAAGGTGGTGGCACCTGCCGGGGCGGGGGGGAAGGGGGGCTGTGGGAGGCTGCGGCCCCTCCACACGGAGCCAGCCTCTCCATAATGAGGAGAGTGCAATGGCAGCCAGCTCCGCCCTCTGCTCCGCACGGGCCCCTGCAGGAGACCCAGACTACTAATTACAGAACGCGGAATCACTGGTTCTCACCCCCCAGGTGGAAAGCCCCTTCCCCTTAGGCTGATGGTGCGCATGGAGGCAAACCATCCCAAGGCAAAGTGTGCCTCTCACAGGGCTTAGCAGCCACTGCACAAGATTTCCCTGGGTGTGAGCTGGGCTCCGGCAGAGTGAGGCCAACAGTGCTCGGGGCAGTGGGGGAGGAGCCCACCCAAAGCGTCCCGCTATGGCATCTCCGCCCTCCCTTGGTTGCCAGGATTGTGAACCATAGAGGATTTCCCCTCGATAGAACAATAAGCCATATTGACGGACACTCCCACTGAAGTGAACTGGTAGAGGAAGCCGCACCACCACCTAACAGTGAGTCTCGCTCAGAGTTCTGATTGACTCCATGGTACTTTCCCAATCAGGGCGGACGCAGACCTGCTCAGACGCGCTTGGCGACTACGCTGTTTCCAGAAGAGCCAATCACAGTGGCCATGGTCATCGTGGGGGAGCTGGTCCCCTGAGGGCCTCGTGTCCAGGAGACGCCAGACTGGTGGACCAGCAGGGGCTGAATCGGGGAGGGCAGGAAAGCTTGCAGAAATGAGAGCACCCCACCATGAGGGGATCCCTAAGAGGGGCCAGCCTTCTTCTAGAGCCTTTTGGACAGGGATCAGGTCAGGGCTGCTCGGAAGGGCTGAGGCTCACGGGCATCCTCATGGCACCTCCAGCCTCTGTGCACGTGGAGAGCCACACCCCAAGCCCGCCGAGGACTTGCCCGGGGACCTGGGCTTCCTTGTCCTTGGGGAGTATGGGTGTGACGCTTACAGAAAGCCATTCCTCATCTCTGCTTTGGGTCTTCATCCTCGACCTGGCCTGCTGGGAGCCAATGGCAGGGGTCCAGGGCCTTCCAGACCCACTCCGCTGGAGGAGAGACAAGGCCTGGTGTGGCTTGGGGTTCCCGGCAGAAGAATCCAGAAGCGGCCTCAAACCTTCTCTCTAGGCTGTGGCCTTTTGCGCCTACAGATTCATCAGATCCTGGACTCCAGGATGAAGCTGACCTTGCGTTCTTCACTTAGGTTTACCCAGTTACCCACCAAAGGGGCGATTCTGTCTGTTTGCAGGAATATGAAAAGTTCACCCAAGCCCTTGCTTCCAAGTGTAGCAGCTCCTGCTCTCATTCAGTTTTGGCAAAAGACAGTCAAGAGACGTCAGCTTTATCCAACACAGCTTTGAGACTTGCAGAGCTATGCTGGGAAATCAAAGATGTCATGCAAAAGGACAGATTCAGCGCAATCAGAACTTAATTGGTTCCATTCTCCTGTTACCTCCTGTTGTGGGAACATGTGCCCCACATGTAAACAGCTGTCAATTCTAACAGCGTGGGGATGCGTTTAGAAGTGAGCTGTTCCTTACAAATAATCTGGAAATCTTCACATATGTGAATTTCTAAATATATATCAACTTCAATTTAAAAGCTTAACAAAAAACCTTTTTTAAAGGCCATCCACTGGTGATTGTTTATACATGTGTGTACATGTGTGTGTGTGTGTGTGAGAGAGAGAGAGAGAGAGAGAGAGAGAGAGAGATTTTGATCCATATCAGAAAATTTATTCTGGATTATACTTCTTCACTTCTTCCTGTTATATTGTAATTCAATTTGTCATAGATGTAAAAGATTCCTTCCACGTAATTATATAATTAATTGTAACTTTATACAATGCCTTCAAAAACAGTTCTGATGAGGACATTACAAGGTTTAAAGCCTCCCTTGGGATTCTACTTCCACCTAGGAGGTATAAGCCTTTTTTTAAAGATTTATGTTATATATATTTGAAAGACAGTGTTACAGAGAGAGGCAGAGACAAAGAGAGAGTCCTCCTTCCATAGGTTCACTCCCCACTTGGCTGCAACGGCCAGAGCTGCACCCATCCAAAGCCAGGAGCTTCTTCCTGGTCTCCCATGCAGGTACAGGGGCCCAAGGACTTGGGCTATCTTCCACTGCTATCCCAGGCCACAACAGAGAGCTGGATTGGAAGTGGAGAAGCTGGGACTAGAACTGGTGTCCACACGGGATGCCAGCGCCTCAGGCTGCACCACAGCGCCAGCCCCTAGGAGGTGTAATCCTGATGAATGGTTATCAGCCCAATTGAGTAACGAGAAAAGGCAGGGGAAAAAATGCCACAGCACTCCTTGAACCCAAGTATCCCAAAATCTAAGGAAGGAGGGGCTTCCTCGGGAGAGTTGGGGGTACCTACCGGCTCACTTGAATACAGCGTTACAGGAAGAGGGAGTTGCCATGTACTAGAAAAGAAATCACCTAAAATGTTAGGGAGTTTCTAAAGGTCGACAGTGGGTTAATACAACAGTGCAGAGTCACAGAAATACAGGCATCGGCATTCCACGCTGGACCACCAGGCCATCTGGACCACCAGGCCGTCTCCACCACCTCCATGGGCGTGACGGCATCCACACTGCACCACCAGGTCTTCTCCATGACCTCCATGGGCGTGACAGCATCCACACTGCACCCACCAGGTCTCCATGACCTCCATGGGCGTGACGGCATCCAAACTGCACCACCAGGTCTTCTCCATGACCTCCATGGGGTGTGACAGCATCCACACTGCACCACCAGGTCTCCATGACCTCCATGGGGCGTGACAGCATACACACTGCACCACCAGGTATTCTCCATGACCTCCATGGGCATGACAACATCCACACTGCACCACCAGGTCTCCATGACCTCCATGGGCGTGACGGCATCCACACTGCACCACCAGGTCTCCACGACCTCCATGGGGTGTGACAGCATCCACACTGGACCACCAGGTCTCCACGACCTCCATGGGACGTGACAGCATACACACTGCACCACCAGGTCTTCTCCATGACCTCCATGGGCATGACAACATCCACACTGCACCACCAGGTCTCCATGACCTCCATGGGCGTGACGGCATCCACACTGCACCACCAGGTCTTCTCCATGACCTCCATGGGGTGTGACAGCATCCACACTGCACCACCAGGTCTCCATGACCTCCATGGGGCGTGACAGCATCCACACTGCACCACCAGGTCTTCTCCATGACCTCCATGGGCATGACAACATCCACACTGCACCACCAGGTCTCCATGACCTCCATGGGCGTGACGGCATCCACACTGCACCACCAGGTCTCCACGACCTCCATGGGGTGTGACAGCATCCACACTGCACCCACCAGGTCTCCACGACCTCCATGGGGCATGACAGCATCCACACTGCACCACCAGGTCTCCATGACCTCCATGGGCATGACAGAATCCACACTGCACCCACCAGGTCTTCTCCATGACCTCCATGGGGCGTGACAGCATCCACACTGCACCACCAGGTCTCCATGACCTCCATGGGGCATGACGGCATCCACACTGCACCACCAGGTCTCCATGACCTCCATGGGGTGTGACAGCATCCACACTGCACCACCAGGTCTTCTCCATGACCTCCATGGGGCGTGACAGCATCCACACTGCACCACCAGGTCTCCATGACCTCCATGGGGCGTGACAGCATCCACACTGCACCACTAGGTCTTCTCCATGACCTCCATGGGCGTGACAGCATCCACACTGCACCACCAGGTCTCCACGACCTCCATGGGGTGTGACAGCATCCACACTGCACCACCAGGTCTCCACGACCTCCATGGGGTGTGACAGCATCCACACTGCACCACCAGGTCTCCACGACCTCCATGGGGTGTGACAGCATCCACACTGGACCATCAGGTCTCCACGACCTCCATGGGGCATGACAGCATCCACACTGCACCACCAGGTCTCCATGACCTCCATGGGCATGACAGCATCCACACTGCACCACCAGGTCTTCTCCATGACCTCCATGGGGCGTGACAGCATCCACACTGCACCACCAGGTCTCCATGACCTCCATGGGGCGTGACGGCATCCACACTGCACCACCAGGTCTCCATGACCTCCATGGGGTGTAACAGCATCCACACTGCACCACCAGGTCTTCTCCATGACCTCCATGGGGCGTGACAGCATCCACACTGCACCACCAGGTCTCCATGACCTCCATGGGGCGTGACAGCATCCACACTGCACCACTAGGTCTTCTCCATGACCTCCATGGGCGTGACAGCATCCACACTGCACCACCAGGTCTCCACGACCTCCATGGGGTGTGACAGCATCCACACTGCACCACCAGGTCTCCACGACCTCCATGGGGTGTGACAGCATCCACACTGCACCACCAGGTCTCCATGACCTCCATGGGGTGTGACAGCATCCACACTGCACCACCAGGACTCCACGACCTCCATGGGGTGTGACAGCATCCACACTGCACCACCAGGTCTTCTCCATGACCTCCAGGGGCATGATGGCATCCACACTGGACCACCAGGTCTTCTCCACGATCTCCATGGGGTGTGACAGCATCCACACTGCACCACCAGGTCTCCATGACCTCCATGGGGTGTGATAGCATCCACACTGCACCCACCAGGTCTCCATGACCTCTATGGGCATGACGGCATCCACACTGCACCACCAGGTCTTCTCCATGACCTCCATGGGGCATGACAACATCCACACTGCACCACCAGGTCTTCTCCATGACCTCCATGGGGTGTGATAGCATCCACACTGCACCACCAGGTCTTCTCCATGACCTCCATGGAGTGTGACAGCATCCACACTGCACCACCAGGTCTCCATGACCTCCATGGGGCATGACGGCATCCACACTGGACCACCAGGTCTTCTCCATGACCTCCATGGGGTGTGACAGCATCCACACTGCACCACCAGGTCTTCTCCATGACCTCCATGAGGTGTGATAGCATCCACACTGCACCACCAGGTCTTCTCCATGACCTCCATGGGGCATGACAACATCCACACTGTACCACCAGGTCTCCATGACCTTATGGGGCATGACGGCATCCACACTGCACCACCAGGTCTTCTCCATGACCTCCATGGGGCATGACAACATCCACACTGCACCACCAGGTCTTCTCCACCACCTCCATGGGGCATGACAACATCCACACTGCACCACAGAGTCTCCACGACCTCCATGGGGTGTGACAGCATCCACACTGCACCACCAGGTCTTCTCCATGACCTCCATGGGGTGTGATAGCATCCACACTGCACCACCAGGTCTCCATGACCTCCATGGGGTGTGACGGCATCCACACTGCACCACCAGGTCTTCTCCATGACCTCCATGGGGCATGACAACATCCACACTTCACCACCAGGTCTCCACCACCTCCATGGGCATGACGGCATCCACACTGCACCCACCAGGTCTTCTCCATGACCTCCATGGGGTGTGATAGCATCCACACTGCACCACCAGGTCTTCTCCATGACCTCCATGGGGTGTGATAGCATCCACACTGCACCACCAGGTCTCCATGACCTCCATGGGCATGACGGCATCCACACTGCACCACCAGGTCTTCTCCATGACCTCCATGGGGCATGACAACATCCACACTGCACCACCAGGTCTTCTCCACCACCTCCATGGGGTGTGACAGCATCCACACTGCACCACCAGGTCTTCTCCATGACCTCCATGGGGTGTGACGGCATCCACACTGCACCACCAGGTCTTCTCCATGACCTCCATGGGGCATGACGGCATCCACACTGCACCACCAGGTCTCCATGACCTCCATGGGGTGTGACAGCATCCACACTGCACCACCAGGTCTCCATGACCTCCATGGGGCATGACAGCATCCACACTGCACCACCAGGTCTCCATGACCTCCATGGGGCGTGACAGCATCCACACTGCACCACCAGGTCTCCATGACCTCCATGGGGCATGACAGCATCCACACTGCACCACCAGGTCTCCATGACCTCCATGGGGTGTGACAGCATCCACACTGCACCACCAGGTCTTCTCCATGACCTCCAGGGGCGTGACGGCATCCACACTGCACCACCAGGTCTCCATGACCTCCATGGGGCTTGACGGCATCCACACTGCACCACCAGGTCTCCACGACCTCCATGGGGTGTGACAGCATCCACACTGCACCACCAGGTCTTCTCCATGACCTCCATGGGGCATGACAACATCCACACTTCACCACCAGGTCTCCACCACCTCCATGGGCATGACGGCATCCACACTGCACCCACCAGGTCTTCTCCATGACCTCCATGGGGTGTGATAGCATCCACACTGCACCACCAGGTCTTCTCCATGACCTCCATGGGGTGTGATAGCATCCACACTGCACCCACCAGGTCTCCATGACCTCCATGGGCGTGACGGCATCCACACTGCACCACCAGGTCTCCATGACCTCCACGGGGCATGACAACATCCACACTGCACCACCAGGTCGTCTCCACGACCTCCATGGGGTGTGACAGCATCCACACTGCACCACCAGGTCTTCTCCATGACCTCCATGGGGTGTGATAGCATCCACACTGCACCACCAGGTCTCCATGACCTCCATGGGCATGACGGCATCCACACTGCACCACCAGGTCTTCTCCATGACCTCCATGGGGCATGACAACATCCACACTGCACCACCAGGTCTTCTCCACCACCTCCATGGGGTGTGACAGCATCCACACTGCACCACCAGGTCTTCTCCATGACCTCCATGGGGTGTGACGGCATCCACACTGCACCACCAGGTCTTCTCCATGACCTCCATGGGGCATGACGGCATCCACACTGCACCACCAGGTCTCCATGACCTCCATGGGGTGTGACAGCATCCACACTGCACCACCAGGTCTCCATGACCTCCATGGGGCATGACAGCATCCACACTGCACCACCAGGTCTCCATGACCTCCATGGGGCGTGACAGCATCCACACTGCACCACCAGGTCTCCATGACCTCCATGGGCATGACAGCATCCACACTGCACCACCAGGTCTCCATGACCTCCATGGGGCATGACAGCATCCACACTGCACCACCAGGTCTCCATGACCTCCATGGGGCGTGACAGCATCCACACTGCACCACCAGGTCTCCATGACCTCCATGGGCATGACAGCATCCACACTGCACCACCAGGTCTTCTCCATGACCTCCATGGGGCGTGACAGCATCCACACTGCACCACCAGGTCTCCATGACCTCCATGGGGCGTGACGGCATCCACACTGCACCACCAGGTCTCCATGACCTCCATGGGGTGTAACAGCATCCACACTGCACCACCAGGTCTTCTCCATGACCTCCATGGGGCGTGACAGCATCCACACTGCACCACCAGGTCTCCATGACCTCCATGGGGCGTGACAGCATCCACACTGCACCACTAGGTCTTCTCCATGACCTCCATGGGCGTGACAGCATCCACACTGCACCACCAGGTCTCCACGACCTCCATGGGGTGTGACAGCATCCACACTGCACCACCAGGTCTCCACGACCTCCATGGGGTGTGACAGCATCCACACTGCACCACCAGGTCTCCATGACCTCCATGGGGTGTGACAGCATCCACACTGCACCACCAGGACTCCACGACCTCCATGGGGTGTGACAGCATCCACACTGCACCACCAGGTCTTCTCCATGACCTCCAGGGGCATGATGGCATCCACACTGGACCACCAGGTCTTCTCCACGATCTCCATGGGGTGTGACAGCATCCACACTGCACCACCAGGTCTCCATGACCTCCATGGGGTGTGATAGCATCCACACTGCACCCACCAGGTCTCCATGACCTCTATGGGCATGACGGCATCCACACTGCACCACCAGGTCTTCTCCATGACCTCCATGGGGCATGACAACATCCACACTGCACCACCAGGTCTTCTCCATGACCTCCATGGGGTGTGATAGCATCCACACTGCACCACCAGGTCTTCTCCATGACCTCCATGGAGTGTGACAGCATCCACACTGCACCACCAGGTCTCCATGACCTCCATGGGGCATGACGGCATCCACACTGGACCACCAGGTCTTCTCCATGACCTCCATGGGGTGTGACAGCATCCACACTGCACCACCAGGTCTTCTCCATGACCTCCATGAGGTGTGATAGCATCCACACTGCACCACCAGGTCTTCTCCATGACCTCCATGGGGCATGACAACATCCACACTGTACCACCAGGTCTCCATGACCTTATGGGGCATGACGGCATCCACACTGCACCACCAGGTCTTCTCCATGACCTCCATGGGGCATGACAACATCCACACTGCACCACCAGGTCTTCTCCACCACCTCCATGGGGCATGACAACATCCACACTGCACCACAGAGTCTCCACGACCTCCATGGGGTGTGACAGCATCCACACTGCACCACCAGGTCTTCTCCATGACCTCCATGGGGTGTGATAGCATCCACACTGCACCACCAGGTCTCCATGACCTCCATGGGGTGTGACGGCATCCACACTGCACCACCAGGTCTTCTCCATGACCTCCATGGGGCATGACAACATCCACACTTCACCACCAGGTCTCCACCACCTCCATGGGCATGACGGCATCCACACTGCACCCACCAGGTCTTCTCCATGACCTCCATGGGGTGTGATAGCATCCACACTGCACCACCAGGTCTTCTCCATGACCTCCATGGGGTGTGATAGCATCCACACTGCACCACCAGGTCTCCATGACCTCCATGGGCATGACGGCATCCACACTGCACCACCAGGTCTTCTCCATGACCTCCATGGGGCATGACAACATCCACACTGCACCACCAGGTCTTCTCCACCACCTCCATGGGGTGTGACAGCATCCACACTGCACCACCAGGTCTTCTCCATGACCTCCATGGGGTGTGACGGCATCCACACTGCACCACCAGGTCTTCTCCATGACCTCCATGGGGCATGACGGCATCCACACTGCACCACCAGGTCTCCATGACCTCCATGGGGTGTGACAGCATCCACACTGCACCACCAGGTCTCCATGACCTCCATGGGGCATGACAGCATCCACACTGCACCACCAGGTCTCCATGACCTCCATGGGGCGTGACAGCATCCACACTGCACCACCAGGTCTCCATGACCTCCATGGGGCATGACAGCATCCACACTGCACCACCAGGTCTCCATGACCTCCATGGGGTGTGACAGCATCCACACTGCACCACCAGGTCTTCTCCATGACCTCCAGGGGCGTGACGGCATCCACACTGCACCACCAGGTCTCCATGACCTCCATGGGGCTTGACGGCATCCACACTGCACCACCAGGTCTCCACGACCTCCATGGGGTGTGACAGCATCCACACTGCACCACCAGGTCTTCTCCATGACCTCCATGGGGCATGACAACATCCACACTTCACCACCAGGTCTCCACCACCTCCATGGGCATGACGGCATCCACACTGCACCCACCAGGTCTTCTCCATGACCTCCATGGGGTGTGATAGCATCCACACTGCACCACCAGGTCTTCTCCATGACCTCCATGGGGTGTGATAGCATCCACACTGCACCCACCAGGTCTCCATGACCTCCATGGGCGTGACGGCATCCACACTGCACCACCAGGTCTCCATGACCTCCACGGGGCATGACAACATCCACACTGCACCACCAGGTCGTCTCCACGACCTCCATGGGGTGTGACAGCATCCACACTGCACCACCAGGTCTTCTCCATGACCTCCATGGGGTGTGATAGCATCCACACTGCACCACCAGGTCTCCATGACCTCCATGGGCATGACGGCATCCACACTGCACCACCAGGTCTTCTCCATGACCTCCATGGGGCATGACAACATCCACACTGCACCACCAGGTCTTCTCCACCACCTCCATGGGGTGTGACAGCATCCACACTGCACCACCAGGTCTTCTCCATGACCTCCATGGGGTGTGACGGCATCCACACTGCACCACCAGGTCTTCTCCATGACCTCCATGGGGCATGACGGCATCCACACTGCACCACCAGGTCTCCATGACCTCCATGGGGTGTGACAGCATCCACACTGCACCACCAGGTCTCCATGACCTCCATGGGGCATGACAGCATCCACACTGCACCACCAGGTCTCCATGACCTCCATGGGGCGTGACAGCATCCACACTGCACCACCAGGTCTCCATGACCTCCATGGGGCATGACAGCATCCACACTGCACCACCAGGTCTCCATGACCTCCATGGGGTGTGACAGCATCCACACTGCACCACCAGGTCTTCTCCATGACCTCCAGGGGCGTGACGGCATCCACACTGCACCACCAGGTCTCCATGACCTCCATGGGGCTTGACGGCATCCACACTGCACCACCAGGTCTCCACGACCTCCATGGGGTGTGACAGCATCCACACTGCACCACCAGGTCTCCATGACCTCCATGGGGTGTGACGTCATCCACACTGCACCACCAGGTCTCCACGACCTCCATGGGGTGTGACAGCATCCACACTGCACCCACCAGGTTTCCACGACCTCCATGGGGTGTGACAGCATCCACACTGCACCACCAGGTCTCCATGACCTCCATGGGGCTTGACGGCATCCACACTGCACCACCAGGTCTCCACGACCTCCATGGGGTGTGACAGCATCCACACTGCACCCACCAGGTCTCCATGACCTCCATGGGGTGTGACAGCATCCACACTGCACCACCAGGTCTCCATGACCTCCATGGGGTGTGACAGCATCCACACTGCACCACCAGGTCTCCAAGACCTCCATGGGGTGTGACAGCATCCACACTGCACCACCAGGTCTCCATGACCTCCATGGGGTGTGACGGCATCCACACTGGACCACCAGGTCTTCTCCATGACCTCCATGGGGTGTGACAGCATCCACACTGCACCACCAGGTCTTCTCCACCACCTCCATGGGGCGTGACAGCATCCACACTGCACCACCAGGTCTTCTCCATGACCTCCATGGAGTGTGACAGCATCCACACTGCACCACCAGGTCTTCTCCATGACCTCCATGGGGTGTGACAGCATCCACACTGCACCACCAGGTCTCCACGACCTCCATGGGGTGTGACAGCCTCCACACTGCACCACCAGGTCTCCATGACCTCCATGGGGCGTGACAGCATCCACACTGCACCACCAGGTCTCCAAGACCTCCATGGGGTGTGACAGCATCCACACTGCACCACCAGGTCTCCATGACCTCCATGGGGTGTGACGGCATCCACACTGCACCACCAGGTCTCCATGACCTCCATGGGGTGTGACAGCATCCACACTGCACCACCAGGTCTCCACGACCTCCATGGGGTGTGACAGCATCCACACTGCACCCACCAGGTCTCCATGACCTCCATGGGGCGTGACGGCATCCACACTGGACCACCAGGTCTTCTCCATGACCTCCATGGGGTGTGACAGCATCCACACTGCACCACCAGGTCTCCACGACCTCCATGGGGCGTGACGGCATCCACACTGCACCACCAGGTCTTCTCCACGATCTCCATGGGGTGCTTCTGAGAAAGCACAGGAGCAGTGCAGGAGACAAAGAATCCCCTTAGCAGCGCAGATGTCGGGAAGCAGAGCAGTGGACTCTATGGAAAAGGCCTGAAATCCTGCCCTTGTGTGGATGGGCAAATGTCTCGAGCTTGTGGAGAAAGAGGGGCAAGGCTTGGAGTCCCAGGGACTGTGAGGAAGAGTGAACAGCAACAGAGACCCCGTTACCCCTAGAGGAGGAGGTAGAGCTCTGGTCCATGGTCCAGGCTCCTGTACCATTATAATAGCACACTTCCTACTCCTGGTTGGGGGTCAGGAGACTTCCTCCTGATCTGCCACAGACACAAGGCAAAGTTTGGCTGATGAGGGAGAGAGATGGGAACATTCAAAACGTCTCACCTCAAGGTCCAGAAACAAAGAACCTAGGACTGAGTGGTGCAAGGTAGAAGAGGACACTACTTGACCCCACCAGGGCAAGAGCGCAGACACTGTCCATGACGCAAGGTGCACAGTGTGACAGTGATGAGAGAGCACAGACGCAGAAAGAAACCTGCAGAACCTCCTCATCGTAGCCTAGAACGAAACATCTCAGAAATCTTAGCCTGTGGTGCACCTAGAGATCACACAACAGCAGCAACAAACACAAGCCCAGTTCCTCGCTAGGCTGACTCACATGTGAACGGTCTTGCAGAAGAGGCATGCACATTTCTAGACGTAACTATGTGTTTCAGCCCTTGCTGTTCTGCATACAATGTCCAGCATTTAACTGAAAATGACAAGACATAAAAGATCAATAGAGAAAGCAATCAGCAAACCAGACTCTGTGGGCTCACTGTCGGAATCATCAGAAACAAACTCTAAGATAACTACGACTGGGGCCAGTGCTGTGGTGTAGCAGGCTAAGCCAATCTGCCAGTTTGAATCCAGGCTACTCCTCTTCTGATCCAGATCTTGGCTTATGGCTGTTATTGTATTAAAAATAGAGTGGAGAAGCTGGACATTTCTGGAGTAAATATTTTACTAGAGAGATGGAAATTATGACAGCCAAATGGATATGTAGAAACAATAATAAAACAATACCAGAAATGAAGAACCTCTGTGGACTTGCTAGCTGGAAAGACACAACAAAATTAAAGATAAGTCTTTGGGTTTTTAAAATAGGACAATAGCAGTTTAGATGTTACCCAAATTGGGACAAAGAAGGGACACACATACACACACACACACACACACACACACACACGGGAGACAGCAAGACGAGCTAGAGACAGAGAAAACAGCATCCAATAGTTGTGGAATAATATATGTAATTGGAATTCTGATAGGAAAGATGTAACCAAAAGGGCAGATTAAATACTGAAGAGATAAGGATTAAGGATTTTTCAAAAATAATGAAACTGATTAAATCACAAATTCAAGAAGCCCGGAGAATCCCAGAAAAAAAAAATCAAGAAAAAAATTAAAATAGAATAGAATGAACACACCTGCACGTTTCTATCCAGACTTCACAGATGAGAACAAAGAAAAAGGCTTGCAGACAGCCAGGGAGAAAAGGCACATCACAGAGGACAAGCGCTGAGGCGGATTCACGGAGCCCAGAAACAAGGCCAGTCAGAAGACAATGGAGCCCACAAGGCAGTCTCACACCAGATTCCCTGTCGCTCCCCGTCTTCTTGGAGGAACGACACAGGACCCTGCGCTGTTCTTTCGTCTGCTTGGCCCTTCCTGGGTTTGCTGCTGGTTCTTCCCGGGTTGGCTGCTGTCCCTTCCACCTCCGTGGAAGGGCGGTTCCCCCTGCCACTTTCCCCACTTCCACGGGGGAGCGGCACACCGCCGGCCGGCCGGCTCTCTCGGGGGCTGCTCAGGTGTTCCTTCAGATAGATGTTCCTGGATGCATGTTGTCTCTCTCCTCCTTTATAGTCCTCTTCCGCCAATCCCAACTCTGCTACCCACACGCCGAGTACGCTGCTCTCCTCCAATCAGGAGTAGGTCCTACAGTTTATTGGTTGAACTGGAGGCAGCTGTGTAGAAGCTGTTTCTCCCTTCTCAGCGCCATATTGTGGGAGAGCAGATGCATAGAATAAGTCTTAATTCCAGTAACTTAGTCTAGTCCGAGTTGCTCCCCACAATTCCCCACCCCAAGAACGTGTCCTTCAAAACACAAGGAGCAGGGCTAATGTGGTGGCACAGCACGTAGGCTGCTCTCCTATCAGAGTGCCGGTTGAGCCCCGGCTTCTCTGCTTCTGATCCAGCTCCCTGCTAATGCTCCTGGGAAGGCAGAGGATGGTCCAAGTGTCTGGGCCCCTGCCACCCACATGTGGGACCCAGATGGAGAGCCAGGGTCCCGGCTTGAGCCTGGCCCAGACCTAGGTGTTGCAACCACTGTGCTAATGAACCAACAGATGGAAAATATCTCTCTCTCTCTCTCTCTAGTTCTTTCTTTCAAATAAATAACTCTTTAAAATAAATAAATGTTTTTTAAATAAGAGGAAATAAAGTTTTTTTCAGCAAAGAGAGGTTGAGTTTAATTTCAGCATTCCTGCATTATGGTCGGTGCTAAAGAAAGTTACTCAGGTGAAAGGAATGAGTTGACAGGCAGACACCTGGTATAAAACATGTTACCTTTTGCTTTGCATCAAGTGAAAAGGTAGATTTCCTAAAGCAAAAATAATCACAATGTATTGAGGACTGTGTCATATATAAAAGTAAAACATACGATAACTGCACTTCATTTTGGGAAAGAGGGGTTAGAAGTAATCTGTCATAGAGTTCTCACAACACAAGTGAAGCAGCATAATATTTTTTTCTTTTTTCTTTTTGACAGGCAGAGTGAACAGTGAGAGAGAGAGACAGAGAGAAAGGTCTTCCTTTGCCGTTGGTTCACCCTCCAATGGCCACCGCGGCCGGCGCACCGCGCTGATCCGAAGCCAGGAGCCAGGTGCTTCCTCCTGGTCTCCCATGCGGGTGCAGGGCCCAAGTACTTGGGCCATCCTCCACTTCACTCCCGGGCCACAGCAGAGAGCTGGCCTGGAAGAGGGGCAACCGGGACAGAATCCGGCGCCCCGACCGGGACTAGAACCCAGTGTGCTGGCGCCACTAGGTGGAGGATTAGCCTAGTGAGCTGCGGCGCCGGCCAAAGCAGCATAATATTATTTGACAGTAGACTGTGGTAAGTTAAGGTGTATGTTGTATATCCTAAAAAAGTTTTGGAAAAGAAAACGTAACTATAAATGATTGGGGCCGGCGCTGTGCCTTAGGGTAAAGCCGCCACCTGCAGTGCCGGCATCCCATGTGGGCGCCAGTTTGAGTCCTGGCTGCTCCACTTCCAAACCAGCTCTCTGCTATGGCCTGGGAAATCAGTGGAAGTAGGCTCAAGTCTTTGGGTCTCTGCACCCACGTGGGAGACCTGGAAGAAGCTCCTGGCTCCTGGCTTCGGATCAGCTCAGCTCCGGCCATTGCAGCCATTTGAGGAGTGAACCAGCGGATGGAAGACCTCTCTTTCTCCCTGTCTCCCTGTCTCCCTCTCTCCCTCTTTCTCTCTCTCCCTCTCTGCAACTCTGCTTTCCAAATAAATAAATAAATATTTTTTAAATAGTAGCAAGTTGCAGCAACAATTATTATAAAAAATGGAAAGGATGATCACAGTGAGGCATGGGGAAATCTGGGGTGGGGGGGATATATTCACTATCACAGCAATTGAAGAAATGCCTAGAACTGAGCTCTTGGGAAGATAGACTTTGCTGTATGAATTTTGCAACAAAATTTCTCAGGGCGTCCCTTTCCTCTTCACCCTCCCTTGCTACTAAAGATGGAAAGCTGAAGGGCGATTTTGGTGGGCGTAGCAGGCTGCCCTCCCGCTGCGGGTGGAGGAGCCGCTGTGGCTCTAAGGCGAGGGGCGTGCCCGCAAGCCGTGGCCTTCTGTGGGACGTCACAGCTCGCCGGGAAAGGCGGCGTCGCTGCGTGGGAGCAGCCTCGTGTAGGGAGCAAGATCTCCAGCAGCCAGGAAGGCAGCACAGGGGTGGGTGACTCGGGGTGAGGGCAGCGTCCCGGGTGGTGTGGCCCCCCCGAGGGCTGAAAGCTGTGTCCTGTGAGAGAAAGACCGGCACGGACCGGCACGGACTAGCATGGCCTTCAGAGCAAGTGCAAGAGGAAGACAGCTCGCCTGCAAGGTGGGAGTGGACAGACGGCCATTAGGCGACTGAGAATGTGGGGCACCCACGTGGGTACGGAGGAGTAGGGGTGGCCTGGCTGGGGGTGGCCTGGCGTGGGGGTCTATACGGAGGGCACCCACGTAGTGTGGCTCAGTATGGGGTGTTAGTGTAAGAGGACATCCGATGCAGAGGCTATAGCCCGGCACGGGGGAGGGGGAGGGGTGTGCCCCGGGCGTGTGGTGTCAAAAGGCAGGTGGGGTGCCAAGCACTGCCTCCCCTGTCAGGCCGGGACACATGGTTTCAACTACAACGCTGCTCAGGAAAAGCAACCTACTGAAAATGTGAATTGCGCTGGACTCGTTCCTAATATACATCCAGATGGACTAAATTGAAACAAAATGCTTGTTCCGCTTCCACTCGGCGGCAGCGCAGGGAGGTGCGGCTTCTGTCCGAGCTGGGGGGCTTCTGGCTGCACCGCGAGAGCCCACTTGTCACCACCTGGCTTCTCTTGGCGGATTAACAGCTACTGGCAGCAGCGGGGCTGAATGCGCCAGGCGAGGTGGAGCTAAGCACTCCAGAGCCGCCAAGGACCCCGGCGATAAACACGGAAAATGGTAGGAGTCTCTAGACCTGCTCCACCTGCTGAGACCTTCTCCGTGTTGTAAGTCTTTGCTTAGTGGCCACTTGTCCCTTGAAGCCATTCCCCCCGTCTTGCACGCAGCCACAACTCTTTCTCCCAGATGCCCCCGTAGTGCCTTTTAGAATTTCCACCATGGAGATTGTCAGATACGTACAAAAGTGCACACATTCCTAGCTTCGACAGGTACTAGTTCCGAGCCCTCTGCTGGTGCGCCCCTTTTAACAATGACCACCTGACCTTTGAGCTGTTTCTGCACAAGCCACACCCATCCGTCACCCTTTCCGAGACGTGGGAGCCTGCAGGGAGGCGCCCCACCACCGTCACCTGGGACATTCCCGCGGTGTCCAGCAGGTGCCTGGCACATCTCTGCGTGATGATCGACTTAAACAGCGCGCAGTACTTCCGGGCGAGCTGTCCACTGAAAGCGAGAGGCAGATTCAGCCCCCACAGCTGGACGTCCTGGGTTGGGTGTGTTTTGTCCTCCTGAGTTCCTGTGCTGGAGGCGGGGTTGAATCTTCTGCATGTGCCACTCACCGCTCTCACATCCAACGTAACCTCCTCCACCATGAGGCCCCCACCAGAGCAAGCAGGTGCCAGCACCATGCCCAATGTCTGTCTTTTTGTGTGTGTGTGTGTGAAGATTTTATTTATTTGAAAGGCAGAGTGATGGGGGTGGGGGGATGCTGGGGGAGAGAGAGAGAGAGAGAAAGAGAGAGAGACAGGTTTTCTTTCTTCTGGTTCACTCCCCAAATGACTGCAGCAGCCAGGACTGGGCCAGACCGAAGTCAGGAGCCAGGGACTCCATCCAGGTCTCCCACATGGGTGGCAGGGGCCCAAGCAATTGGACCGTGTTCTGTTGCTTTCCCAGGTGCGCTAGCAGGGAGCTGGATCAGAAGTGGAGCAGAAGCGACTGGAATCCTGTGCGATGCTGGCTTTGCCCTCAGCAGCTCAGCCTGCTGTGCCACAATGCTGGCCCCAGCACCTTTCCTCTCTACGGTACTCGGTCTCACGGGTTTTGTTAGCGCATCAGAACAATGGACAAAGACGCTGGTTAGTTTTTAACTTGGAAATGGGAAAATTGAAAGGGATAACAAAGTATAGTGGGCTCAGGCTGGCCTAAACCCGAGTTGCACCTGCACAGGTGGGTGCATCCCTGTAGGAGGTTCCATAGCCTTTAGGAAGCTCAGTTACGTACTTAGTAGTGATTCCTGCCTGAGATCTGTCTGTGTTATATACACTGACCAGGGCTACAGCTGGCTGATAATCTGCAGCCATCAAGCAGGGAGACTTACAGAGAGCAAGGCTCTTCCATAGCTTGTAGATGAGCTTTCCTGGGAACACCCACGGAAGTCCTGGGTGTGACCAGACCTGTGGGTCCATCTGGGTGGGCGAAGCAGCTCCCAGCCATTTCTCTCAGCTCAAGGACTGTAGCAGACCGAACGTCTAATCGTGGTCCCCAGAACCATTTCTGAGATCAAAGACAAGCGCAGCTCCGTTAATCACCCAGTTCTCAGGAACCGTGCGAATCAGGATCCTACGGCAGCAAGACCCAGCTCGTCCCGCTGGGTCGCTCGGCCTGTTTGACCTGCAGTGGGACCGATACAAGGAGGCAGGCTACCTTTAGTCACTCACATTCACAGGTGTGCTTGTCTGGTGTGTATAGTTGCAGCCGGTGGACACAGCCTGAGATAACTCTAACTAACCACACAGTTCTGCTCAGTTAAGGCAGCCCAGAGAGACCACCAGGAACCATTTATAGGAAACTTTATGTGGTTTCCAATGCAATTTATGTGCAATGGATTTCCAAAGCTTCTTCAAAGCCGTAAGATCTGAATCTCACATTAAAAGCACACACACATCTCACCGTGACTCCGGGAAAAGAGGGCAAAGAGCTGAACAAAGCAGAGACGAAATCCAGGCTCCTGGCTCCAGCCCTGCCCGGTGAGGGTACTTGGCGAGTGAACCAGCGGATGGGAGATTGCTACTTTTTCACACATATTTATTTATTTTGAGAAGTAGAGTTACAGACAGGGAGGGAGAGAGAGAGAGAGAGGTCTTCCATCCACTGGTTCACTCCCCAGATGGCCACAATGGCCAGAGCTGTGCAATCCGAAGCCAGGAGCCAGGAGTTCTTCTGGGTCTCCCACGCAGGTGCAGGGGCCCAAGGACTTGGACCATCTTCCTCTGCTTTCCCAGGCCATAGCAGAGAGCTGGATCAGAAGAGGAGCAGCCAGGTCTCGAACCGGTGCCCATATGGGATGCCGGCACTGCAGGCGGCAGCTTTACCCACTATGCCACAGCACCAGCCCCAAGAGATCGCTCTTGACCTTTGTTTCTCTGCCTTTCAAATAAGGCTAAATCAAAGTAAACAAACAAATACACTTAGAAGGTTTCTAAATGCCAGGGCCCGCCCTCTTCACGCAGCTCACATGGACCCACTGAGGCACGAGGGGTCTCAGCCGGGAACCTCCACAGTGGGGAAAAGCAGAAGCTGATTTTTTTTTCCCTAAGATGTAGTTGGCACAGCACAGACCTCGGTCAGCTGCATGGGACGTTTGTGGG
Organism: Oryctolagus cuniculus; assembly: GCF_051225735.1. Lineage (NCBI taxonomy): Eukaryota > Metazoa > Chordata > Mammalia > Lagomorpha > Leporidae > Oryctolagus > Oryctolagus cuniculus. Next base: position 8,658,691 of record NC_142871.1, on the reverse strand, counting down.
CCTCGCCTCCCACCCGCGTGAGTGTGAGGAGAAACAGTGCAACAGACACAGGTGCCCATGCGTGCATCCCCTGTGGCTCAGGGCGCAGCCCCCCCGCCCTGGCAGCCTGTCCTCCAGGGAGCAACACAGCAGAACCACGCCAGAGGAGAAGGCTTGCCCAGCGCTGCGCCTCGCTCCACCTGGCCGGAGAGCAATGCAGGTGTGCGTGAGCCAAGGGCAGAGGCGGGAGAGAGCGAGGTGTCCGGCCCGGGGCTGGGGCGGGTATGCTTCAGACGCTTGCTGCATCCCCACTAAAGCAGCTGCACACCACTCCCCAACCCCAGCCCCTGCCCGGGCGCGCTGCAGCCTGGCCCGTGTGCACCACTGGCCGGGGAACAGGTCACTTCTGTGGGTGCTGGGGGTGATGGGCAGCCTCGGGCTCCTGCCCCAGGACCCCATGAGCCACTTGGATGCCACTCAAGCAGCCCCGCGTCGTGTAGGGGCAGCCCCAGATGAACTACTGCCCCTCCGAACCTCTCAAGGCAAAGCCAGAGCCCCCAGCTCTAGGTAGCCCACCCCAACTTTCCTGAGCCGGTTCTGCTCTGAGCCTGTCTTCTGCATCTTGTGGTCTCCTGGCAACCTTGGCCTTGGCCTTGGACCATGCTCACTCTATGTTTTCATGTGTTCTTTCCATAGGGGGCCTTGCTCTCTGCACACGGCACTCTTTTCATACCAACACTGGTCATTCAGGATCAGGAGCCCACTGGATTCCAGAATGGCCTCTTCTGAACTCCGGCTGCAAAGACCCTGTTCCCAAGCAAGGTCATGTTCAGAGATCCTGAGGGTCAGCAGCTGGAAACAGGCGACCTCGATTTGAGCCACAGCCGGCCCTTTTCCCCTGTGCAGCTCCGAGTTGAGAGCCTCAGATCCCAGGCTGTCCTTTGCCACCTGTCTCATCACAATGTAAGATTCCCACGACCACCGGGCAGCCTGGCTGCAATCCTACCAAATGCGTCAGCCTGATTTCTGAGTGCGTGGAGCAGGCTGGCGCCGTCTTTCATTCAAAATGAACTTCATTTCACCCCAGTGCCCACGAGGATCTTCCATCAGTAGTTTCTAGCTCTTGTTAGTAATCCCGTGTCAGGCCCTAATTGACGCCATTGCAATCCCAAGAACTAATCAGTCCAGCCCAAGGCAAACAGCTGGGAGCAGTCAGTAACCTAGTGTGAGACAGCAGGTGCCTTGGAAGTCATGGAGCTGGCTCGTTAGGTAACACTTTTGGTTTCTGCTCTTGACCCTGGAGACGAGCCATCCCGTGAGGTAGGGTTCGCAGTGTCAGCTCCAATAAATCAGTGCCTGGGGATTCTACAAGTCGCTTCTCTCCATTCAGGGTTGGCTGGGGCCGACGCTGAGAGCAGGACCTGTCTCATCATCCCTGAGAAAACCGAGGCCAACACAGGCTCTGTCTCTCCCCCAGAATCAGGAGGGCTGGAGAGTAAAATTGCACCCAGGGTACCACATTTTAGCAGACAGAGTTGGAGGAGTTGTGTTTTTTTGTTTGTTTGTTTCCAAAATGCCGCAGGAGTCTGCCTGGTCCTTGGCAGCCACTGTGGCCAGCCCACCCCAGGCCTGGTCAGCACGCCAGGGGACACCATGCTTCCCTTCCTCTCTCTGCTGCACTGGGGACTTGGTTATGTTTGCCAGGGGCAGGAATGACTTCCTCCTCCCAGACTCGCTCCTGCCAGACAATGCAATAAAAATGTTACTAGTGTTTTATTGCTCCATTTGATGGAATGTTAATGTCAGAAGTATAGATCGCATGAGGCCAATCACGCATACCTCCAAATATGTCATTATCTTCGGTATTTTATTTGGTGGAAAATGAAGCTCTTAATGAGTATTGAGTTTGCTACTTGTACTATGACCCCTCCATGTCCCAAAAGACGCATTGGCTGGCAGCAGGCTTGATCCCTGCTTAAAACTTAAAAACTCAAGGTCAAGTGGGGCGCGGATGATTCCTCTCTGGATCCTACAGTTATTGCACACGCTGGATAATTGAGTGTCAGAAGACAAAAGTCAGAGGAGCAGCAGGGAAAAGTCAAAGCCAGAACTGACTGCAGAAGCAGAGTCATCGAGTAACAACGGGAGGCAAGAACACACCAGGGTTCAGCTTGCGAAAGGACGCCAAGCTGAGACCCGGAAGGACCACAGGAGGTGGCAGGAGCCCTGCGCAGCCGGACTGAACGCCGGGGAGGGCTCCTCTCTCCTCTCTCCTCTCGGCATTTTCAGCCACAGCTGTTCACTCTCCGCAGCTCTCTTGTGTGAGCTGTCTCAAACAGTGGGTGCTCGGCTGTCATGGTTACATAATGTTTGCATTTTTGCTGGGTTAAGCTGCTATTCCATTATCTTTACAGCTATGTGAAATAGCATCAACAGGGAAAAATTCATTGTATTCAAACTGGAGGGTTTTGTTTTTCCATATTTACTGCATTTACCATGGAAATGGATGCACAGACGACTCTGGTGCCAGCCCTTCCTGCACGCGTGGCTAACACGCGGTGAGTGACAGCCTCATGACCCCAAGGTGAACTAGCAGCTGGATCGCTCACGCCCCCCTTGTCACCCGGCCCCGAGCTGTCTAGGCTTCCTCCTAACTTTATTCACGCCACTTCCTGCATGGGAGTTTCCGTGGTCCAAGTGGGGCATGGATTTGGGGTTGGGAAAGGAGAGAGAGGGAGAGAGCCGAGGGACACAGAAACAAAAGGGAAATGGGAAGGCAGGACAGGGCCGGCAGTAGGAGCCTGGGCTCAGCCTGGGGAGCACAGGGACCCCTCCCACTTCAGAGTCAGAGCCCAGGCGCGATCCACAGGGACAGGCGGTCCAGGTGGCCCCTGAGGGCGCTCACCCTTGGCACGGGGAGTCCTAAAGACAAGGACCAACACGGAGACCTGGCCCTGTGACCAGAAGCAGGCCGGGACCCCACAACGGGAAGCCCCCAACCCCTCCTGCTGGGCACACCACGTTCCACATAATCCAGGCAAGACAGGGACAAAGGAAAACTGCGCTAAAACTGAGCTTGGAACCCAAAGTGAGCAGAAATCCCGACATTTGATCCAGATGCCCGTAAGTCACTTCTGATTGTGCTTAGTTTGCAACCTAGTAGGGCTCAGAATCAGACGCAAGTCCACCCTGAGAGAGAAAGTCACCTGTCCCCCGCTCCAGCTCCTCTCTGCCCGCTTCTCAGAGCTCAGGAAGTTCACTCGTGGCCTGTGCCACCCGGAACCACTGCTGGGTGCTGTCAGCTCTCCCAGGGGGCTCTCCTGCTGGGACCCCAAGTGTGGGCCTTGCCACAAGCCCTGGCCCTGTTTTAAATCCACAACTGACCACGCCCCCACCCCAGGCAGCTGCTTGCTTCCTGTTTCTTCTTCTGGTTCACTCCCCAGATGTCTGCAAATGGCCAAAGCTGTGCAGATCCAAAGCCAGGAGCCAGGAGCTTCTTCCAGGTCTCCCATGCGGATGCAGGGGCCCAAGGACTTGGGCCATCTTCTGCTGCTTTCCCAGGCTACAGGAGAGAGCTGGATCAGAAGAGGGGCAGCCGGGACGAGAACTGCATGAAGAGGCTTAGCCACAGTGCCAGCCCCTCTTTCTTTTTTATTTTTTTAAGGTTTATTAATTTATTTGAAAGACAGAGTTACAGAGAGAAGGAGAAACAGAGAGAGATTTTCCTTCTTCTGGTTCACTCCCCAAATGGTGGCAATAGCCAGGGCTGGGACAGACTGAAGCCAGGAGCTTCTTCTGGGTCTCCCAAGTGGGTGCAGGGGCCCAAGCACTAGGGCCGTCTTCTGCTGCTTTCCCAAGCGCATTGGCAGGCAGCTGGATGGGAAGTGGAGCAGCCACATGGGATGCCGGGGCTAGAACCCTCTGGGCCACAGCGCCAGCCCCTGCCTGTTTCAATCTGCCCTAGTGACCTCTGACTTTGACGTGCACGGTGGGGACTGAGCTGTGGCAGACAGCTGGCCGGCCGTGCCTGCTACTGTTAGTGCCTGTGCGGCCACGTTCGCCTCTCAGGGAAAGCCACTTAGAAGAGTGCTTTCTGCCCCCAGGGATCCACATGTGGAAACAGCCCTGCTCCTGAGCCGGGACTTACAGGTCCCCGCCCCCAAGGGCAGCTAAGACCCCAGTGGCAGTGCAGTCACTTTGGCTGAGGGTTTCCAAAGATCTCTCACTCTGGGAAGTGGCCAAGGCACCCATCCAGACCTCTCCTTGGTGAGTATGACGCCAGGACACACCCCGGGGCGAGCGACTTCGGTGAACCTCAGTAATCCTGAATCGCCCCACCCGTTCTCCATGAAGTCCCTGCACCCGTTATCTGGGGAGCCCTGGGACCTAGAGTGTGGCTCAGAAAGAACGAGTGGGAGCCAGCGTTGTTGCCCAGTGGGTTAAGCCCATGGTGCTAGCATCCTATAGTAGCACCAGTTCAAGTCCCAGCTGCTCCACTTCCTATCCAGCTCCCTGCTAATGCACCTAGGAAGGCAGTGGAAGGTGGCCCAAGTGCTTGGGCCCCTGCACCCACATGGGAGACCCAGATGGAGCTCCTGGCTCCTGGCTTCCACCTGGCCCAGCCCTGACTATTAGGGCCATTTGGGGAGTGAACCAGTGGATGGAAAATCAATCTCTCTCTCTTCCTCTCTCTCTCTCCCTCTCTCTCTCTCTTCCTCTCTCTCTCTTCTCTCTCTTTCTCTCTCAAATCTGGTTTTCAAATAAACAAATCTTAAAAACAAACAAACAAACAAAAAGAGCCAACATCCCATGTGTCTTCTTGTTGCTTATGAGTTCTTGCAATAAAATCCTTTGGGGGCCCGTATCTTTTATACAACCTCAAAAAGCATGTGAACCCACATCTGCCTTGGTCAAATAAATGTACAAGGCAGCAGATAAAATGGAAGTAATACATGTACGACTGTCCTTGGGCAACGGGTCGTGGGAGCAGCGGTTGTCCTGGGTGGGCAGGGGGGTCTGGCTGCGCGTGTGGGATTGTGCGTGTGGGTGGCACCTGTCTTACTTCGGGAATCGCAGGCGGCATCCTGGGAGTGAGCCTGAGCTCCCAGCTCCAGATCAGTGCTTCCACGCTTACCTTCACCCTCACCCTCATCGCACACGGGAGTCAGGGTCAGGGTCAGCGTCTCTGAGCACAACCAGCAAATGGCATGGAAACACAGTGAGTCCAGGTCTGGGGTCCCTGAGGCTGGGGGAGGGGGGCAGGCCCCGGCGACCTCGGAGCGGAGCCCCGCGTGGTGGAGAAGCCGCCGCCACACTGAGGGCATCCCCAGCTGGCTGTGCCCCCACGCACACGCACACCAGCCGGAAACGGCAGCAGGTGCCCTTGCTGGGCATGATGTCCTCTGCAGAGGGCAGCACAGGGAGCTGCCTGGGCGGAGATGGTTCTGGGGGGTGGGAAGGGGGCCAGGCTTGCAGCTGCCACGTGGGTTCAGAGAGAGGACGGAGCCGGGCAAGCAGGCCGAGGAGCCTACAGCCAGCGCAGCCCTTGGCAAGGCTCCTGGCGCCCGGAGCACAGTGTCCCATCTTTGCTCTGCTGACCGAGCGTCTGGAGCACCTGCCTCTCCCATCTTCCCAGCGCGCTCGCTGTGGGGGAAGCGCCCCTCTGAGGGTGGCCCTGGGGTTGCCAAGGGCTGCGGCTCCTCGCCCAGCCTCCATGGAGGACGTTGACGATCAAGGTGGGAGCTTTTTATGATCTCTTTGCTTTCGCACGGAGAAAACACTTCTCACAATGACCGTGCTCAACGTTCAATACTCCCAGAAGCCTGGGGCTGAAACTACACCCTGCCCGCCTGCCCGCCTGCCTCCTCCCTCTTCCTCCCTTCCTCTCTGCCTTCCTTTTCCCAGTCTTCTTCCAAGTTTACTGGAGAAAGACTGAGAATGGGGAATGATAAAAATGTGCATATTCTGCGGGATTTTTCCTTTCCTAAAAAATTGCTATTCTATGGAAGGAATGGCAGGTGGATTCAAGTAGGCTCAGGCTGTCCATAAAAACTTGGGCGACCTCCTTTCTCTGCACAGCGCTGTGTTGGATCCTGGGAGCAGAACGGGCCCAGGACCTGCTGGCGTGGAGCTAACGACAGCGCGGAAGGGAGGTGGTTGTCGATTATCCCTCAGGCAGGCCTGCTCACAAAGCTGAGCTTTCAGACGTCCTGAAGGTTCGGGCAGGCACCGTGCAGGGCGGGACCGACTCCACGGGAGGGCAAAGGAGCAGCTAGCGGAAGAGGTGTTGCGTGTCCAGCAGGTGCACAGGCCCTGGGAGCAGACAGAGCCTGGTGGGTTCCAGGAGCACAGGTAGGGGGGTCTTGGGGACAGGGCGGAAGGGGAAGAGAAGTCGGACTGTAGAGGCCAGAGAACCAGACCCCCCAGCCGCGAGAGGCCAGCAGCGTGGGTTTCATCCGACGGGCTGAGGGAAGGCCACAGCAGTTAGAGGGAGACATGGGTGGAGAGAAGGGAGGGGTGGGGGAGCAGGCCAGCATTGCATCCTCAGGTCACCCTGGCCGCGGAAGGAGCGAGAATGGGAGCTGGGAGGGCAGGGAGGGGAGCCCTGGAGAGGCCTGGGCGTCCACACTGAGGGGAGCCCTGGAGAGGCCTGGGCATCCACACTGAGGGGAGCCTGAGAGGCCCCTGCTGGGCCATGCCCTGGGCGTCCACACTGAGGGGAGCCTGAGGGCCCCTGCTGGGCCACGCCCTGGGCGTCCACACTGAGGGGAGCCTGAGAGACCTGGGCGTCCACGCTGAGGGGAGCCTGAGAGACCTGGGCGCCCCCACTGAGGGGAGCCGGGGGAGGGAAATGGAGGTGGAGCCACGGGTTCTGGGTTCTGGGGGCGGCAGCTCAGTTATCCGGAGTGAAGTACTCAGTCCTGGGAGTGAGGAGGAATGGGACATAGGGGGGAGGACTCAGTCACGGAAATGGGAGGACTGAGAATGGGGCAGGGAGTGAGAGCATTCCGTTATGGGAGGAGGACTGAGTTATGGGGAGGGAGGACTGAGTTATGGGAGGGAGGACTCAGTTATGGGAGGGAGGACTGAGTTATGGGGGGAGGACTCAGTTATGGGAGGAGGACTCAGTTATGGGAGGAGGACTGAGTTATGGGAGGGAGGACTCAGTTACAGTGAGGGAGGACTCAGTTATGAGGGAGGACTCAGTTATGGGGAGGACTCAGTTATGGGAAGGAGGACTCAGTTATGGGAAGGAGGACTCAGTTATGGGGGAGGACTCAGTTATGGGAGAGAGGGCTCAGTTATGGGGGGAGGACTCAGTTATGGGAGGGAGGACTGAGTTATGGGAGGAGGACTGAGTTATGGGAGGGAGGACTCAGTTATGGGGGGAGGACTCAGTTATGGGAGGGAGGACTGAGTTATGGGGGAGGACTCAGTTATGAGGGAGGACTGAGTTACGGGAGGGAGGACTCAGCCCTGGGCCTCCTCCCCCTTGTTTCTTCCTTTTCCTGTAAGGACCCTCGCCACTGGGTTTAGGGCCCCCTCTAACCCACTAGAGCTCTTGTTAGCTTGTTTTCCCCACAGAGAACGTTCCTATGTGAGGTCACGTTCACGGACCCCAAGGCCGGATGCAGAACGTGTTTTTGAGGGACGTGGTCTAGGCCACTGCAGCACCTTAGGACAGTCCTCTGCTGCCAGGGAGCATGCTGGGGTGTCCCGGGGCTCAGCTCCTGCTGTCTGTGTACATCCTGGGGTGTCCCGGGGCTCAGCTCCTGCTGCCTGTGTACATCCTGGGGTGTCCCGGGCTCAGCTCCCTGCTGCCTGTGTACATCCTGGGGTGTCCCGGGCTCAGCTCCTGCTGCCTGTGTACATCCTGGGGTGTCCCGGGCTCAGCTCCCTGCTGCCTGTGTACATCCTGGGGTGTCCCGGGCTCAGCTCCCTGCTGCCTGTGTACATCCTGGGGTGTCCCGGGGCTCAGCTCCTGCTGCCTGTGTACATCCTGGGGTGTCCCGGGGCTCAGCTCCTGCTGCCTGTGTACATCCTGGGGTGTCCCGGGGCTCAGCTCCCTGCTGCCTGTGTACATCCTGGGGTGTCCCGGGCTCAGCTCCCTGCTGCCTGTGTACATCCTGGGGTGTCCCGGGGCTCAGCTCCCTGCTGTCTGTGTACATCCTGGGGTGTCCCGGGCTCAGCTCCTGCTGCCTGTGTACATCCTGGGGTGTCCAGGGCTCAGCTCCTGCTGCCTGTGTACATCCTGGGGTGTCCCGGGCTCAGCTCCTGCTGCCTGTGTACATCCTGGGGTGTCCCGGGGCTCAGCTCCTGCTGCCTGTGTACATCCTGGGGTGTCCCGGGCTCAGCTCCTGCTGCCTGTGTACATCCTGGGGTGTCCCGGGGCTCAGCTCCTGCTGCCTGTGTACATCCTGGGGTGTCCCGGGCTCAGCTCCTGCTGTCTGTGTACATCCTGGGGTGTCCCGGGGCTCAGCTCCTGCTGCCTGTGTACATCCTGGGGTGTCCCGGGGCTCAGCTCCTGCTGCCGGTGACCATCCTGGGGTGTCCCGGGCTCAGCTCCTGCTGTCTGTGTACATCCTGGGGTGTCCCGGGGCTCAGCTCCTGCTGCCTGTGATCATCCTGGGGTGTCCCGGGCTCAGCTCCTGCTGTCTGTGTACATCCTGGGGTGTCCCGGGGCTCAGCTCCTGCTGCCTGTGTACATCCTGGGGTGTCCCGGGCTCAGCTCCTGCTGCCTGTGTACATCCTGGGGTGTCCCGGGGCTCAGCTCCCTGCTGCCTGTGTACATCCTGGGGTGTCCCGGGGCTCAGCTCCTGCTGCCTGTGTACATCCTGGGGTGTCCCGGGGCTCAGCTCCTGCTGTCTGTGTACATCCTGGGGTGTCCCGGGGCTCAGCTCCTGCTGTCTGTGTACATCCTGGGGTGTCCCGGGCTCAGCTCCTGCTGTCTGTGTACATCCTGGGGTGTCCCGGGGCTCAGCTCCCTGCTGCCGGGGAGCATTCTGGACCCAGGGCTAGCCTTGTACTGTCACTCTTGCTTGCACCCTGCCATCCTCTCTCAAGTGAGAGCAAAGGGGTGGAGCCAGAGCAGTCCAGCTGGGACGTGCATGTGAGGAGGGCACCTCCGAGAAGCGTCCCGTAGCCTCTCCATCTCTCTCCCCGGCCTTGGTCTTTCTGCAGGATGCCCTGGGTGCCCATCCGTGGACCAGTGAACTTGTTCCTTGAGTGGAGTGAATGGCTGTGTCTGGACACCTGTGGGGGCGGGGGCGTGGCCTCGTCCCACCCAGAATCCCCCTGGCCCCCAGGCCTGCTGCTCCCACCCCACCCTCGCTGTGTGCCCACCACGATTTCACAGACGCATCTGCCTCCTTTTCTACCTTCCCGGAAGTGAGTGAGGGGCAGGAGGGGCTTGCAGAAGGCACGCTGAACGCAGCCCGGGGGAATTCTTTTGCCAACACTTCAGGGGTCGGGTGAGTTTCTGTCCCAGGCTGTGCCGGGGTACGGACGATCCGCATGGCAGGAGCTCACTAAAAGGAACCATGTGGTGCTGTGAAGTTGTGCTTACATCATAAAATGCTTCAGTTGATTGGCAGGCACGGAACCATCACCCGTCAATTACGCTGAAACGCAAGCTTGTGGGGAAGAGGAGGCCTTGTGGGCCGAGCGCTTGCAGGGAGACTGCGTGGGGTGGTGGAGACGGCGCTGCCCCGCGAATTCCACGCTGCCCACATGGCCAGAAGGGGCCGCAGGGCACAGTGAGGTCAGCGACGGCGCGGCCTCTGCTTTCTTCCATATAAGTCATACACAAGGAGGCCTGGGGGATCAGCTTACAGATGGGTTTGGGCTTGGTCATTCTGGTTGGGAGCTTTGGGGTAAATTCTTTCTGCACAATTTCTTCTTTTCGAGAACATTCGTTTCCACCAAAGAAGATTTGGTAGAAATGATTTATTTGGTGGAAAATGGGGCTTAGCAACCATTTAAAACCAGTTCTCATGGCACGGTCGGATCCACAGCACCCGGCACCCTGAGGCTGGCTCACTCGCAAGGTGACCCATGGCCCTTGGGGGCTTCAAGGTGCTTTGTAAAGGTCTCTCTCGGCCCCGACGGCCATACCTCATGCCCAGCTTCCACGGGCCAAACACACAGGGGCCCGCGGAGTGCTTGGAGGGGACAGAGACACACCCAGGACTTGAACATCGAAGGCGGAAGAGACTGTACACCACAGGAGGCCAGAAAGTTCATGGACGAAGGGAATCAAAGATGTCTGTTTCGGTATGGAAAACTGAAAATCCGTGCTTACTTTTCCATGAGGTTCCTCTTCCACAAGCACGTGGCCGCCCCCTCGTGTGTTCTGGGGGTTCTGGCATAGAGGAGCTGCTGTCGGCAAAGCAAGGGAGCGCTGGTGGCAACACCGTGCAGGGCCGGCGCCGTGGTGTGAGGGCGAGGCCTCTGCCTGTGGCGCCAGAATCCCACGTGGGTGCTGGTTCCTGTCCCGGCTGCTCCACTTCTGATCCAGCTCCCAGTTAATGTGCCTGGGAAAGCAGCAGAAGACGGCCCAACTGCTTGGGCCCCTGCACCCACGTGGGAGACCCGGAAGCAGCTCCTGGCTCCTGGCTTCAGCCTGGCCCAGACCTGGGGCAGCTGTTTGGGAGGTGAAGCAGCGGATGAAGGATCTTTCTATGTGTGTGTTTCTCCCTCCCTCTCTCTCTCTCTCTGTAACTCTGCCTTTCAAATAAATAAATCTAAAACGAAGAAGGAGGAGGGGGGGGAGGGGGAGGGAGAGGAGGAGGAGGAGAAGACTTTGGAAATGGCGTTGGGTATGGGTATTCATACATGTATGTGACTGTCCCAAATCACCATAATTTTAAAAACTGAGACAGAGCAACACCATTTAGGCCCAACACGGCACATCAGGAGCCACACCTGAGCCTGGGAGTGGCAGCTGGGGGCTCCCGGCCCTGGCTACCTTTGCCCTGGGCTTCCTTCCCTGCCAGTGGTCAGGGCCCCCAGATGGACTGTCTCATCTTCACACCCAGGCACCTCCCCTTTCGCTCCTATAGTGGCTAAATAAGTGATGGTTAAATACATAAATGAATGAAGGAATGGCTTCCGGAACCTTCTAAACAGGAAGCGCCTTGCTTTCCGTGGGAGCTGAGCTGTGGTCCTGTCCCGAGGGGAGAAGCGGAACAGCTCCTGGCCTCCCAAGACCCTTCCGGTTCAAGCCCCGCCTTCCGAAAAGCGCCCGCCCTGCAGGCCACTGCAAGCAGCAGTTCAGTTGGCAAGGAGGCGCAGGACATAATTTTAAAATGAGGTGTAACTGCTTAGCTAGAAATGGAGGGACTTTGTAAGTCACCCTTTTCAAAACTTGCTGCTCAGAGGCGGGGCGAGGGGACCCCCCAGTGTCACAATGACCAGGCTGGGACCAGGCTGTGTGTCCAGGGCACCAGGGGCAGTTGGACATCCTGCCTAAATGCCAGCCCCTGAGTCATGGGACAGAAGTAGAACGGAGGGAATTATGAAACCACACGCTTCCCAAAAGCCTACTTTCTCATGTAGCCAACATTTTAAAAATGCTTGAGGTTTAGATTCTTCAGCTGGCTCTTTTTTAAAGGCTCATGGTTTAAAATATAAAGGCTTAGCTCTGAGCCGAGGGGTGCTATCACTTTACAAACCACCCGCATCCACGCTCGGGCCACCTGCGGGCCACCCACGGCCAGAGGGGAAGGGCACACACCTGCCACGTGGCCGGGGAGGAGCTGCTCCTGCCTGCTGTTCAAGCCCAGAAAACCTTGGAAAACTGCACTTTTCAAATGACAACCATAGGCCCGCACTTCAAAATTCAGGTAGTTCAAGTCCGCACATGGGGAAGCAAGGAGATACCTAAGGACAAGAGGGTGTGCGTATTCAGTGGCAAGCTTAAGGGGGCTTGAGTCATTTCTCCAGGGACACGAGGGAAGGAGCAGCTGGCTCCCTGCTGATCAGAGTGGCCAGACACCCCAGCCTGGCCCTGAGCCACCCAGGAAGGGGAGAGGGACGCAGGGTGGCGGCTGCCTACGCCCAGCCTGTCCGTCTGCCCCATCACCTGCGTCTCACAGCGTGGGCTGTGCTGGGCGAGGATGGACAGCAGGCAGCGGATTCTTCTGCCTGTCTGCAGCCTGGAGGGGCTTGTGCCAGGCCTGGGGAGGACTCCTGTGGGCTGTGGGAAATGCTTAGAGGGAAGAGAGTCTTAGCGGAGAAAGGTGGGAGAAGATTTTTCTTGCTTTCCTTGGGTCTGCGAGAAATGAGGCAGTGCCAGGCGAAAACACTGCCAGGCTCAAATGTGTGCAGTTCAAACAGTTCGCGTGTTTTCAGCCCGAGGAGACGTGAAATCCCAGCCCCCGGCTCTCTGCTTCGGTTCCAGGTTGTCCAACTGCTGAGCCTGCAGCCAGTCCGAGGTCTGCTTGGAGCCAGCGGCAGGCGTCGGACAAGGACGGACTGGGTTTTCCGGGAATGAGCTCCCGGCACGGCGAGCCTGTGGCTGGGGCAGAACCCTCCATTCCTACACAGTGGCACTGCAGTCGGCTCTCGGGACTGGCAGAACCCTGGGCTGCCGACAGGGAAAGAAACTGAAAAAGAACAGAGGCTCGGGGCTGCGGGTGGGAAGGCGGGCAGGCCGGGGCTGGGAGACGCTTGGCCGACTTTGCCAGCCCACGTGGCACTGGCACGGCTCAGAGGGGGCTTGCTGCAGGCCGGCGGTGGGCCCCAGCACAGAGCCTGGAGTGTGCGTGTGTTTGGGTAGTGCTGATCCCCATTCAGCTTCTCCGGCCAGCTGCTCTAGCTCTGGGAACAAACTCGAAACTTTTCTCCAGGTGCCCCGTCCCTACTGACCCAGTACCTGCCGGCAGGTGGATTCCTAAGGCGTGAAATTCCTGCCTTGCACGAGCACTACATGAGCGCCCACAGTGGCAGGTCCGAGTCCAAAGGGGACCAGATGAGGGACACGGCCGTCATGGAGGAGCAGAGTCGGCCCTCGGGGACGACCCGGGGCTGCGGAGGAGAGCAGCAGGCCCCTCAGCAGACTCGGCCTCCAGAACTTGGCTGTGTGTTTGCCACAGCGCAAGGGGAGAGGACGGTGTCCCAGGCCAAGAGGGCACCAAGGGCTCTCTGCGGTTTTCTGGCTAAGCGCCTTGCATGGAACAACCAAAAAGGGCCCCGGGGATGCTCGATTGCATTAAGAGTGGCCAGAATTGGGGCCGGCGCTGTGGCTAAAGCCCCAGCCTGCAGCACCGGGATCCCATATGGGCACTGGTTCTAGTCCCAGCTGCTCCACTTCCAATCCAGCGCTCTGCTGTGGCCTGGGAAAGCAGTAGAAGATGGCCCAAGTCCTTGGGCCCCTGCACCTGCATGGGAGACCCGGAAGAAGCTCCTGGTTCCTGGCTTTGGATTGGCACAGCTCCGGCCATTGCAGCCAATTGAGGAGTGAACCATTGGATGGAAGACCTTTCTCTCTCTCTGGCTCTACCTCTCTCTGTAACTCTGTCTTTCAAATAAATAATCTTTAAAAAAAAAAAAAAAGAGTGGTCAGAATCAGAATGAATTTGCTTTCACCAAGTCCTAGCAGAACATGACCAAAGGTGGGAGGAGGTGAAGGAGGCGGTGACACACCTGTGCACCTGATGACATGGCCTGGCCCTGAAAGACCACCAGAGCAGAGATCCACGCCATGAGGGGCCTCCCAAAAATCCACGACAAATGCACCAAAACCATCTCGCTTTCCGTTCACTTTTCCACGAACTTTTGGAAGCCGCCTTGTAGCTGAGGCCCCTGGACGGAGGAGGAAGAGGAGGCCTGGGCCAGGCCACCCTCCGGGTCCAGGTGGACGCCAAGGGCTGGGGCCAGCAGGGTGGGGCTCCAACATGGGTTCCGCAAGGTCACCAGGCAATCACAGCTTGGCTGAGGACCTGCCCACTTCCCGCCGGCACAGAGAATGCCGTTGGTTGATCCTCAGTGTTATCTGAGAAATTAAAAAATACCGTGAAAATAAGCTCAGGAGCCAAAGCCGTTACTCAGCCTTTCATCGGCTTCCTTTCCAGCGTATCTGGGGCGTGAGCCTGAGGAAGGGAGAGCGGGGAAGTTCAAGGTGAGAAACCCACCGCTAACGGGAAAATCCCTCAAGGTGCCCCGGGCCGGGCTGCGCTGTTGCCATGGGGGACAGGGGATCTCTGCCCTCTCACGGCTATCCTGGGTGCAGGTGACACTGGGGATGGCTGGCACCGCTCGCTTGGCCCACACAGCTCCACAGTCACTCACAGATAGTCTCCTCGGCGTGATCCAGGGTGAATTACATTTATGCATGAACTGAGAAATGAGGTCATCGACAGGCTGGAGGAGAGGAGGGCTCAGCCCCCAGGCTTGGAACTTCTAGGGTACGAAGCCAGGAATCCAGAGGCCTAACCGGGGCTTTGCTTTCAAGCCAGCCTTCGAGACAACAGTGGGCCGCTCGTGCGACGAAGTCACAGGTGCTCGGACACAGAAGGCCAGCAGCTGCCCGGCGCGGGCCCCGGGAAGTGGACAGTGCTGTGCTGGGTGTGGGCCCTGGGGCTGTCGCCGCCCTTGCCTCTCCCTTACTCCCTGGTGTTTTCTTGTTCGTGGGCGGCTTTGTTTATCCTCCGATCTGTTCACGGTCTTTTCCAGCCAGAGCTTAAGTTCCGTGGACACGGAAGATGTGATTTTCCCGTCCGCCCCGAGCTCCGCAGAGGGCAGCCCGGACCTTGCTACGGGCGTGCCGGTGCCGTCTGATCATCCAGTGTGGTACCGCGCGCAGTGTCGTTTCGATGCTGTTGCCGTCTCAGCTGCTGGCTCTCGGATGTTTATCCAGAGGTGTAGCTGGCACGGGGGTCCCCTCCCTTTCTAGCTGGCAAATTCTTCGAGAGCCTTCCCGGCACTGTTGGGCTCTCTGAACCGCACAACCCCGCTAAACCCCTGGAGGGGCTGCGTGTCTCGTGGACGCGTTTAATCACAAAGCACCGTCTGTAACGGAGCCACCGCGTCCACCGGGACACCGCGAATGCAGAGGACCTACCTACCGCAGCCGGCATCGTTCCAAAGTGGCCAAACCCATCTATTTCCCCTCCCACTGACAGAGCGATTTGATTCAGAGAGACATGGAGGCCCGACCTCCGTGCCTCTCGGCACTGGAACACCACGGCTGACACGGCCTCTGTGTTGTGAGGAGGCTCAGGCCACATCCACAGGCTCCTTGCCGGTGCCTCCAGCCAAGCGCCAGCAGCGACTCCCCGACGTGAGAGCCGTGAGCCATGCGGTGATAAACAGCCCTGCCTTTGAGGCTCTACCTGAGGCCCCCGGGGTCAGGAGGCAGAGACAAGCCCCCGGCTGCGCCCACCTGGATTCCCGACCCACCAAGCGTGAGCATCCCGAGGAGTCATAAGCACAAACGCTAGTTTGGGGGCCACTTGTTACGCAGCGTGGATAACGAACGCACAGACTTCAAGAGACCCGCAGTTCTCACTCAGGCCACGAAACGCTGTGGACAGGGCGACGGCCTTGGGGTGGGGGGGTTCAGGGGATCCGTCCTGCCGTACCTACATCTGGGCACGATTACACGAGCACAATTACAGGAGCAAAGCAGCAACAAGAGGCGGCCTCATGGCAGCCCACAGGGACGCTGGAAACCCTGCGGTCTACACCGGCTGCACAGCACCAGCTTCTGCGGCCAGCGCGCGCTCCTGGTCCGGCTTGTCGGGCAGGAGGCCGGAGTCAGGAAGGCCTGGTCTCTCCTGCTCCGCATCCCTTCGTGCTCACGGCCTGTGCGTGCTGTCTTCCTTCCTCTTCTCCACCACCAGGGAGCTAGGAGACGCCTGGCCCAGCACAGGCTGTGTGGGGAGCTTGCGGGGCTGGGCTATGCAGCCTGCACCCCAGAGGCTATTGAAATTTAAGCTTAAGGCACAGAAGGTGACAACGGCAGGGATCAGAGTCCCAAGTTCTTTACTTGGCCCCTGGGCTGTGATGAGGGAGGGGAGTGGGCGAGCTCTGGGAAGCGTGGATGTGCAGTGATCGCATCTGAGAGCCACGGCGTGAGCGTGGGCAGTGTGGACTTCAGCTACACACGGACGGGATAAGTCCAGCTCTCAGCTTCCCATGAACAGCTTTGCTCTGAGTCCCTAGAGAAGCGGGACTAAGATTTCAACAATTCAGGAAGCAAGCCCTAAGTTCTTGAAGGAATGGTGATGACCATTTTTGATGCTTTTGTTCTAATGCAGAAACCTGGGACTGGCTATGTAACGGTAGGGCAACATGAAAACGTGGGCAGGGCAGAGTTGTGTGTTTGCAAAACTTGCTACACATCGCAGGCCAGGGACGGCAAGGCCTTTCTGAGCTCGGGTCACAGGCCACGAAGTGGGTCCGCTTAAACCAAGGCCAGAAAAGGAGTGAGTGAGTTCTGATGCTCGGTGGTCGGGCAGCAGAGAGAGGGTGATCTGGGAGCCCCCACAGGCACGTGTATCTGTGGCTTGGCCACCAGTCTACCTGAACTCTGGCACTTTGTGAGGCAGGGCATTTAGAAACAGAAAAACAGGGGGCCAGCGCTGTGACTCACGTGGTTAATCCTCTGCCTGTGGTGCCAGCATCCCATATGGGCACCAGGTTCTAGTCCCGGTTGCTCCTCTTCCAGTCTAGCTCTCTGCTGTGGCCCAGGAGTGCAGTGGAGGATGGCCCAAGTGCTTGGGCCCTGCACCTGCATGGGAGACCAGGAGAAGCACCTGGCTCCTGGCTTCAGATCGACGCAGCTCCAGCCCAGGCAGCCATTTGGGGGGTGAACCAAAGGAAGGAAGACCTTTCTCTCTTCTCTCACTGCCTAACTCTGTCAAATAAATTTTTTTAAAAATTGTGAAGAAAAAAAGAAACAGAAAAACAAAACAGAAAACGAAAATCTTGCTTCAGTATGTACTATCACTTCTGAAATAATTTTCAAGGAAGCACAGATATACGTTACAACAATTAGCTTTGGTAGAAGTGTGTGTTACTTACATTAAGTTATTTGCTGTGGATCTGAATTCATATTTAATGGAGCAAGGATTCAGCTGCACCCTCTTTGGCTGTCGCCTGGACGTTCTGGGGTTTCTCTTCCTGTCCCCACAGCAAACCTTTGCCTGAGCCCAATGGAAGCCAAAGCTCTGCTGGATTCCACTCGGTGGCTGGGCCAATCCAGGGAGCAGCGGAGCTGACAATGATGCCGCACTTGGAGGGAGGATGTGGGGAGGGGGTGGGTGGCTGGGGATGGGGGCCCCAGGGATGTGCGAGGCAGGTGCCGGGCGAGCCGCTTGTGTCTCCTCCCGGGAGAGAAGGCAGCGGCGAGGGCAGAGGGGCCGTGGCTGTCGGCTTTCAGGGGCTGCTTTCTGCTTTGGCAGAGCGCTCATCAGCTGCCTGGGCCTGACGAAGCGTAGCACCTGCGGCTGCTCCCAGCCAGGCCTGGGAGGAAATGGCTTCCCGATGGGGTGAGCGTGGAGTCACGGGGCAAAGCTGTGGGCTGGGTGGGAGCAGCGGGAAACCCAAGGCCGGTACCCCGTCCCCTCTGGCAGAAGCTCACGGCTGGTGGCAGAAAAGACGGTGAAGCTTGGAGGGAACGAATTTCTTTGCACATAGTAAAGAGGAGACTTAGCTCCCTGCCTCGTGTTAATCCTTGAAGAAACACTGCCAGGCATTGTTCTAAGTAAGAATCAGCTCATTCAGCTTGTCTTAACATACCCAGAGGCGGGTATTAGCAGTTTCTAGAAGAACGGAGGGCACAGAGAGGTTAGGTCGCTTGCCCAAGGTGGCCGAGCCAGGGGTCACCCCAGGTCACCTCTCACCACTTTGACTGGCAGGAGGGCTTGTGCCAGGGCTGGGCAGGCTCCAGCCTTGTGTGCATGATGACAGCGACGGTAGGAAGGTGGTTGGGATGCATGCCGGGTGCAAGCATGGGATTAGGCATCAGAGATACCCAGCCAGGGGCTGGCGCATCCCAGGCGCTCGGACCCCGGCTCCCTGCCCCTATGCTAGCACCCCTTTATTATGCTGCCGTGGGGTCCAGCTCGGTGCGAGCTGCCGGGGACATTCAGGATCTCCGATCTCTGTCGCACAAGTCGAGCGCAGTTTTGACGCCTTTCTCCCACACAGGGCGAGCGGGGGAGAGAGGCGCACTCAGCTGTGGCGCAACGGCTGGCTCAGTGTTCTCCGAGATGCACGGAGACCGCTAGGAGCGAGCCGGACTCCCAGGCGTTCTCCACGCTGATTGGCTGGCTGTCTGTTTCCCAGAGCCACGCCAGGTTGTAGCCCAGCCACCTGTGGCATGTGTCTACCAGCAGTGGCTAAACAAGGCTGAGCACAGCATCGTGTGTCCCTGGGACTGCAGAAAAGCATGTTATTGTCAAATGTTGCCAAATTTCCTAATGCTTCACAACCAGATATATGCAAGTTCTTCAGAAAGTTCAGAGGAAAATGGAATAAAAAGATGTGTTTATTTTGGTGCAAAAAATATTTGAAATCAACACATACAAAAGACATTTAAAATGTTTGTGGAAATGTGTATTAGGGGAGAAAATATGCATGGATTTTTAAAACTTTGGCACCAAAAGAAGGTTACCTTTTAATTCATTTTCCATGAACTTTGAAAAGTACCCTTATATTACTATTTGGGCTATGTAAATTTGGCCTTTTCCCTGATGTTTATAAAACCAGAAGATTTTAGGGTTGGTCTATGCCTTCAAATGGTTTTGGCTCAGCAAGCCAGCGGGGTCCCCGGCCCGTGCACGCTGAGCTCGGTCAACTGGAAAAGAACCAGGCTGTGAGATGAGCCATGGAAGCACTTGGTTAGGAGAAGTCACTCCTGAGGCACACGGCCGGCAGCCTGCAGGTGTGTTCTGATGGGATGGGGGAGGGGTCTTCATGGCTCCAGCACAGTGGTTGTCTGGCCTTGAGTCACTAGTTGTGAAACCTCTGGGATTGGGACGTGGCTGGGGAGGGTTTTTTCCCGGGAATCCACACACTGTCTCCCAGTGGGCTGACTGGAGAGTCAGGGAGTGTTCAGTCAGCCAACTAAGTCATCTTTCAAAGCAACGGCCACAGGTGCACAATGGGGCTGGTTTGGAGCTAAGCAAAATCTCCACAGTTCTACGAATCCCGTTAAAAATTCACTTGCATATGTAGCTGCCCTTTAAATAGTTACTATGGTTTTTTAATATTTTATTTATTATTTGAAAGGTAGAGTTACAGACAGAGAGAGGGAGAGATACATAGAGAAGGCTTTCATCCACTGGTTCACTACCCACATGGCCACAATGGCCAGAGCTGCACCAATCCCAAACCAGGAACCAGGAGCTTCTTCCTCTCCCACGTGGGTGTAGGATCTCAAGCACTGGGCATCTTCCACTGCTTTCTCAGGCCTTACCGGAGAGCTGGATCAGAAGTGGAACAGCCAGGACTTGAACCAGTGCCCATATGGGATGCCGGCACTGCAGGTGGAGGTTTGACCTACTACGCCTCAGCGCCGGCCCCACCATGGATTTCTAATCAGGCCTTTGTTACTGATGTTGGGAACTTCAGCCTCACCTCCTATGTCCTATCGTACCCAGAAAATGACGAATGGATAAGGAGATGATTCTAGGTTGTGTAGAGAAAACTGGCAACTTCCCTGAAACGTGTGCTTATCTGTGCATAGTTAAAGGTTTTTCATTTCAAAAAATCTTTTCAAAGATCCAACTTTGGTGTCACTGATTCTCTCCGTTGTTTTGCTATTCTTTATTTTATTCATTTCCACTCTAATCTTTGTTCTTGCATTCTTCCTGCTTGCTTTGGGCTGTTTGCTGTTCTGTTTCTGGCACCTTAAGGCAGAAGCTTAGGTTATTACACTGAGATCTTCCTCGTTATGGTCATGAGCCTTTACAGCTGTGCGTTTTCCTCTGACCACTGTTAGCTGCCTCTCATAAATGTTGACGTCTTGTATCTTCATTTTCATCATCCCAAGGCATTTTCTAATTCCCTTATGATTTCTTCTTTGAATCAGTGGTAAAGAGTAGGTTATTTTATTGACACACATTTGTGAATTTCCCAGATACCTCTGATTTTGATTTCTAATTTCATTCCATCATGGTAAAAAAAAAAAAAAAAAAAAAAAAAAACATACTTTGTACGATCTCAATCATTGTCAGTTTATTTAGGCCTGTTTTACAACCTGTGCCATCTGTCCTTAAGAAGGCTCCTATGCTCTTGAGAAAAAAAAAAATGTGCCTTGTGTTGTTGGGCGGAGTTTTCTACAGCTGTCGTTTGAAAAGTTCGGAAGCATAACGCTGGGAATGCGAGTCTCTGACCGCGATTGCTGATCCATCCGTTCTGGATCCCTGTCTGTGAAGTGCAGTATGTTCACTACCGTTCCAGCCTTCCAAGGACTGACTGTCATTATACAATGCTCCTCTCAGTCTGCAAGCACTTCTTGTTGGCTCTGAAGCTCGTTTTGCCTGACGCCATTCCAGCTCTCCAGCATTCCCCTGGCTGATGCTTGCCCAGGTATCTCCATCTCTGTGTCTCTTCAGATCGAACGCTTGTCGCCGGAGGCAGCAGGTTGTCGGAGGGGGCGTCTTCCTCTGTCATGACGAGCTCCGCCTCCTGAGCACACTCTTCTCCAATCAAAATCACCCCTGCCTAACGCTGGGATTGCGTCGTCGGATTTGCACCTGACAATTCACTTCCTCTTTTCTGTACGCGCATTTCCTTTTGTTTCCCCGTTAATGATTTCTGTTCCGTACACAAATTTATTTTGCCATATTTATTTATTTTTTCAGTGGTTAATCCAGGGTTTGCCATAGACATCTTAATTTATCAGCATCTACTTTGGGTGAGAGGTAGACACATTGCTCCCAGGTGGCTCTATGAGCCCCACATTGGTCTCTCTCCATGGAAACGTCCTGTAGCCTACTTTTCAAGCTCTGTGCAGGTAACACTTTCCTCTCTTTGGGTTTCACAATTGTTTCCACGGCCCCTGGGCCTTTTTAGAGAATGTATTGCATGGTCGGCGCCGTGGCTCACTTGGTTAATCCTCCGCCTGCGGCACCAGCATCCCATATGGGTGCCAGGTTCTAGTCCCAGCTGCTCCTCTTCCAGTCCAGCTCTCTGCTGTGGCCCGGGAGTGCAGTGGAGAATGGCCCAGGTGCTTGGGCCCTGCACCCGCATGGGAGACCAGGAGAAGCACCTGGCTCCTGGCTTCAGATTGACGCAGCTCTGGCCATAGCAGCCATTTGGGGAGTGAACCAACGGAAGGAAAGCCTTTCTCTCTGTCTCTCTCTCTCACTGTCTATAACTCTGCCTGTCAAATAGATTTAAAAAAGAGAGAGAGAGAGAATGTATTGCAGCACCTCTGGGTTCTGTTGCTATGGTCACTTGCTTGTGTGCTTGGTGACACGGCTGCCCTGCTGCAGGGGTCTGGCCACTCCCCTGCAGTGGGCAGCCTTGGATGTGCACCACTCCTCACAGGTGCAGCCTTGGCCATGTGCACACCAGGAGGGACGACCGTTGTGGGAGCAGAGTCTTCCCCTCTCCTGCCCTGATCACACCCAGCTGTTGGGCTCCACGGCTTGAGCTTTGCTGACAGCAGTGCCTTGGCACAGAACTGTCTCCAGTCTGATCCAATTAAATGTGGGCCTCTTCACAGGGGGAGTTTTTGAGGTCAGGATTTGAGGTTTGTTCTGAGCCCAGGAAGGCTCCCCTAGCTGTCTCCCTCCCTGAGTCTCATGAACTAACTGCCCCATTGGAGCTTCAGCCTCCCCCATGGCCATGCTGAATGTCTTTAGGCTCCAACTTCCCTGCACGCTGTTTCAGACATGAAGATCTTCGGAAGGCCAGCCTCTCCCTGTGGGCAAAATCCCTGAGTCCAGCGCCATAGCCAGGGATGAGGGCACACCGTGCTCCTCCAAGTGGCTTCACTAGCAGCAGGTACCCAGTGGGGTGTTGGGCTCTGGCTGTCCCAGTCTGTCTCCCCTAATGCAGACCCTCTACCCTAGGAGCAAGCGCGGGGAAAGGCCACAGGGCTCTGGGTTTCTCTGACTGATGGATTCCCTCACCAGCAGCACCGGCCTGGAACTTCACCTTTGTGGCACTTGCCTGGTGGGACTGAGGACAGCTGGCGGCCTGCCCCTCCCAGGAAGACGCCCCAACCCTGATGGAGAGCTGACGCAAGCAGAGCCGTGTTTCTGGGCCGCACGCACCTGGAATGGAGTCTCTGTCACGCTGAGTGGAGAGGGAGGGGAAGGAAGTGGCTCGTGACTCCAAGGCCACAGACTGCTGCTGTCCTTGGAGATTTTTGACAGATTTTCTTGAGTAATTCCCTGCACTTGCTGCACGCCCTTTGAACAAGGCAAAGACCTGACCTGCTTGCTCTTGTCTTATTTCCCAGGTAGGCCTGCTCAGCAGGGGAGCGGCCCAGGCAGCACCCCATGGCCATGCTGAATGTTCACTGTATCTCCCTTTACTTTTAAAGGTGTGCTTCATACACAAAAACAACAGCTTCCACAATGCTGTGAATGGCTGATAACAGGGAAAGGGTTTTCTTTATGTTCACAATGTCACTGAACCACAGGGAACATATGTTTTGAGTTTGAGTATATTTAAGGGTTTATAGACTCCTACCTGCATCAGGCAGGACTGGAGACTGTTTAACAGCTGCGCGCACTATTGCAAGGAAAGAAAAATTAATGGAGGAAAGCAAAGCATAGGAAAAGCAAGAATCGCTTGGTGAGGTTCCAAGAATGGTGCTGCAGTTAGTTAAGTAGCTGTACTTCTTGACTGCTTGCCGTCGTAACCAAGAGCAGGTGCAAGGTGTCCAGGTGACCTGGTAACCAAGAGCAGATACAAGGTGTCCAGGTGACATGGTAACCAAGAGCAGATATAAGGTGTCAAGGTGACCTGGTAACCAAGAGCAGATACAAGGTGTCAAGGTGACTGGTAACCAAGAGCAGATACAAAGTGTCCAGGTGACCTGGTAACCAAGAGCAGATACAAGGTGTCAAGGTGACTGGTAACCAAGAGCAGATACAAGGTGTCAAGGTGCCATGGTAACCAAGAGCAGGTGCAAGGTGTCCAGGTGACCTGGTAACGAAGAGCAGATACAAGGTGTCAAGGTGCCGTGGTAACCAGAGAAAATGCAAGGTGTCCAGGTGCTGAGTCTCCAGCTACACTGGAGACCATTCCTCCTGACCACAACCCAGGATCTGCATTCGCGTCTGGCCTCCTGTCCACTTACCCTGTGGGATCGGCTGCTCACGTGCCCTTTGTCTTAATGAAAATGTCCCTTCTCTTTCATGCTAGTATTGATGGCCACATTTAGGAAATGACTATCCAGCTATCGTCCACTGAATTTTATCATCACATGGTCTTGTAAGAATCAATACGTGGCCGGCGCCGCAGCTCACTAGGCAAATCCTCCGCCTTGCGGCGCAGGCACACCGGGTTCTAGTCCCAGTCGGGGCGCCGGATTCTGTCCTGGTTGCCCCTCTTCCAGCCCAGCTCTCTGCTGTGGCCAGGGAGTGCAGCGGAGGATGGCCCAAGTGCTTGGGCCCTGCACCCCATGGGAGACTAGGAGAAGCACCTGGCTCCTGCCTTTGGATCAGCGCAGTGCACCGGCCGCAGCGGCCATTGCAGGGTGAACCAACAGCAAAGGAAGACCTTTCTCTCTCTCTCTCTCTCTCTCTCTCACTATCCACTCTGCCTGTCAAAAAAAAAATCAGTACGTGAAGTGAGAATGTGAGTAATTCTGCTGAATTGTGGAATATTTCTCACGACTCTGAATATAAGATATAGAGACACATTTCATACACCGAGTCATGGTTTCAGTGTGATTTGGCACCCCACACCACGTGAACCTTTAAACTCGGCAGTTGTTTGTTAATGGATTAATGTTAACGGTTGGTGGTTAAGGGTGAAGGCTTGCCCCGGCAATGGTGTCTGGAATGGATTGGGAGTGACTGGATAGGACTAGGCTGCCAGGGTACATCATGGTGGTTTATAAGGAGACCGTGACACGGGGAAGTATGGCCCGTGTGCTTCCTGGTGCACCACGTGACCTCCCGCTGTACTGCTGACATCCACCACCCACATACGCCAGACTGATGGGGCCACACTCTGGCCTGTGAGCCTCCGGAACTGAAAGCTGAAACAAACCCTCTCCCTTCAAAAGTCCCTCTTGGGGGGCATCATGGTGCAGGAGGTTAAGCTGCCGCCTGTGAGGCCAGCATCCCATGCAGGCTCTGTTTGAGTCCTGGCTGAGCCACTTCCTATTTCGCTCCCTGCCAATGCACCTGAGAAAACAATAGGAGATGGCCCAAGTGCACGGGCTCCTGCCGCCTACACAGGAGACCTGGATGGAGTTCCAGGATCCTGGCTTCGGCCTGGCCCAGTCCTGGCCATTGCGGCCATTTGGGAGTGAACCAGCAGATGGAAGATCTGTTTTTCCCTCTATTCCTCTCCCTGTGTCATTCTTCCTTTCAAATATATAAATAAATCTTAAAAAAAAAAAAAGAAACTCCTCTTGGATACTTGTCATAGTAACACAAAACCGACTGTAAACACAGACTACTAAATTCCATTTTCAGTTTTCTATTTTTGGCCCAGGCCACCAATCCCATGTCCTTTGTTCTTGTTTCAATTTCTATTGCTAAGTCATAAATATCAAATTCCTTCATAATTGTCATTTACTGAAAGATCAGCCCTTTGGGACATGTGGGAGCACTTTGAAAAGCTCATGAAAAAATAGAATTCAAAGGATAGATTTATTTTCTTGCAAAATATCGAGACTCATGCAGTTTTTTCCGTAACCTACATTATTCATGAGTTTCTTGAAGATCCCTTGTCTGCGTGGATTTCACTCCTGTTAGGCCTTTGAGAATCTGCCCGCCCTCCATCCTGAATGACTCTTGCTAAATATTTTTTGTTTCTACACATTCTGCAAATTCCTATTCTGAGCCCCCCCGGTTTCCTTTGGAAGAGGAGGGCTGTCTCTGCCCCCTGCATCCCCTTGCCCTCCACCCAGCCTTTCCCGTGCCCGAGGCCAGACACACACACTGACGCAAGCCAGAACCTGGTGCGTGATTCTTCTGAAATTCTGCACCACTACAGCTGAGAGGCTCCAGGGTTCACTTCTGTGTGCGACTTACCAGCCCTCCCTGGGAGGGTAACTCCACGCTTCCGTGCTACTATTTATAAAGCAGTGTGTCTATTCCTCGTTTCCTTTTCCTAAATGTATGGGCTCACTCTTTTACTCCTCTTTCAAAATATAACAGCAGAGCCGTCCAGAACTTGTTGGCTCCTGCTTGGTGTCAGGACAACACCAATCCCTTGTTGGAGCAGGTGGCTGTCTAGTTTCCATCCACATGTAATAAGCCTAGGGGTTACTATATTGGGGTCTGACTTAGGGTTACAGGATGCTTTTACAATGAACACGCTGTCATTTAATGCCCTCGAGTTTGTATGTGCTGCGTATGTTGGTTCCCCATTTCAAAATAAGGACGCGGAGAGCCAGAGACCAGCGACTTGCCTGGAACTGCCTGGCATGACTACAAGGAGATGGCGGGTGGGTGTCCCTCTCCCGCAGGGATGTCTGAGTGGAGGTGACGGCAGCGGGAGGCAGAGTCTTCTGTTTCACACACGTCACACCGAAACTTTAAGGGATCGCCAACAAGCTCATGGGAAATGCTACCATGAACGAAACGGAGCGTGGAATTCTGATTTTCTGCACTCAACCTCGCACTGACTTGTTACAAAGTGTGAATAGGGCCCAGCCTGCGGCCAGGAGGTAGAGACATCCATTTGAAAAGAGCCTCGACTGGAGCTACACGAATTCCGCTAAAAGTGAAGCAGAAACAAACATCACATTTCTGGGGAAGCTTGGGTGGAAGAACTGTGACATCTCCGTACTTTATGAAAAGTTTATGAAGAACAGTTCCCAAAGGAATCAGCAGTTTACAGATGGATAAACCCTGTTAAGAACGGATGAGGCCAGCGCTGCGGCTCAATAGGCTAATCCTCCGCCTGCGGCGCCGGCACACCAGGTTCTAGTCCCGGTCGGGGCGCCGGATTCTGTCCCGGTGGCCCCTCTTGCAGGCCAGCTCTCTGCTGTGGCCAGGGAGTGCAGTGGAGGATGGCCCAAGTGCTTGGGCCCTGCACCCCATGGGAGACCAGGAGAAGCACCTGGCTCCTGCCATCAGATCAGCGCGGTGCGCCGGCCGCAGCAGCCATTGGAGGGTGAACCAACGGCAAAAGGAAGACCTTTCTCTCTGTCTCTCTCTCTCACTGTCCACTCTGCCTGTCAAAAAAACAAACAAACAAACAAACAAACGGATGAGATGATGTTGCAATTTGTAGCGCCAGGCCACCCGCATCACTTTGCTAGTAGAAAATTAATCATGTTTGTTCCCTATTGAAAAGGACGGAGAACTAACAGCAGGGACGATAACCAGACATCTCAATTTGCGCAGTTTACACAATCTGAGAGAAAAATGGAGCTGAGCAAGCTTTCTGCTCAGCCAGGGCCAGAACTCCTGTGCCCAGATCAGCTGCAGACCAGAGCCGAGCTGCCAAGCAAGTGGGATCAAGGCCTTGAAGGATCTCTTCTAAGACTTGTAACAGGACATGGAACATGGCCTTACCACCTTGATCCTGAAGACAAGGCGTGACCAAAGCATTGGCTCCCGAGGGATCGATGTGGCCCAGTCACAGTAAAGCAGACTGGTCAAGAGCAAAGGTCATAGCAACCATTTTGGGTTTATTGAAGGCATTTTGCTTGTAAACTTTCTGGAGAGCCAAAGAATGATAACACCGGGGCCAGTGTTGTGGTGTAGCGGGTTAAACCACTGCCATTGCACATGCGTACCATGTCCAATCCAGCTCTCTGCTACTGTGCCTGGGAAAGCAGTGGAAGATGGCCCAAGTCTTTGAGATTCTGCACCCACATAGCAGGGAGAACTGGATGAAGCACTGGGCTCCTGGTTTTGGCACCAGGCTGTTGCAGCAATTTGGAGAGTGAATCAGTAGATGAAAGATCTCTCTCTCTCTCTCTCTCTCTCTCTCTCGTGTGTGTGTGTGTGTGTGTGTGTGTGTCCATCTGCTGGTTCACTCCCCAAATGGCTGCAACAGCTAGGACTGGGCAGGGCTGAAACCTGGAACTCCATCTGGGTCTCCCATGTGGGTGCAGGAGCCCAAGCACTTGGGCCATCTTCCACTGCTTTCCCAGGCACATAGCAGGGAGCTGGATTAGAAGTGGAACAAACCGGAGCTCATATGGGATGCCAGCATCAAAGGCAGTGGTTTAACCCACTGTGCCACAATGCTAGCCCGATGCCTATAGATTCTACTTGTGTGGTGGAATGAGAAGGCCATGCCAAGATGGCCACTGGCAACAGAAACTGCCTGGCAACAGGCTGTGATTGGATGGTTTCAGAAATCACATGGCAACGGAGCCTGACTAGCAACAGGCTGTGATTGGATGGCTTCAGAAACTGCTTGGCAACAGGCTGTGATTGGTTAGGGCATAGACCGCCCCTTGACTGGATTGGCTGCCTTGGCTATATAAGCTGCTGTACCAACTGAAATAAACGAGTCTGCAGGCTGCTTGCCGCAGGCCGCTTTCACCCGACTCCTGGGGTCTGTGTGGTGACTCCGCGCCTTTTGCCCTCAACACACTCCTCCTCTCAGAACGAATCCACCTCAACATACTTGTACTTGGCAGTCCCAACAATCATGTGGGCCAAATCCACGTTATACACATAATTCTATTAGTTATTTCTTTGGAGAACTTCTGCCTCCTAAATCATCTCACAGGACCCAGAAAATGGCAGTCGGGAAAGGTGAATGGAGGTCATGATAGGGCAGGTGCAGCTCTGTTTACCTGGGGCCCACCTTCACCTGGGTCAGTTAAAAACCCTTCTGTTCTGGCCAGTGCATGGCCTGGTGACCTCCCATACACAGCCAGGAGGGCTAAACCTCCGCCTTTGATGGCAGCATCCTATAAAGGTGCCAGTTCAAGACCTGGCTGCTCCATTTCCAATCCAGCTCCCCGCTAATGCACCTGGAAAAGCTGCTGGAGATGGCCCAAGTCCTTGGGCCCCTGCACCCATGTGGAAGACCCGGAAAAAACCCTGGCTCCCGGCTTCCACCTGGCCCAGCCCTGGCCATTGCAGCCATCTGGTGAATGAACCAGTAGATGAAGCATATCTCCCTCTCTCTCTCTCTCCCCTGTAACTCTTTCAAACACAAAACAAATAAATCTTTTTTAAAAATCATTATTCCCCAGGTAGTATGGATGTCTGTGGCAAGACGTGGCCACCATGCCTAATTCTGGTGCGACCGTGAGTATCGGGCAGGGGCAAAGTTGCTTAGTTCCCACACTGCCCAGCAGGGCCCTCACCCACGGCAGGAAGGCAGGTTCCTGGGGAGTTCGCCCAGCCCAGTGCTCCCCTTTGATGGGAACTGGATGCTAATCCATCCCAACACCCAGGCTGCCTCTCCGCTAAAGCATAATTTCCCTGCTTCTTCCCACGGCGAGGCTGATTAATGAGAGGTTTATCTCTGTAGTGCTCACGAATGGCCCGTTGCTCACTGCCGGAGTGTTACCCGCTAAGTGTGTCACCCCGCTAAGGCCTTTTGCTGGGCCTCATCGGCCTTTCTCTTCCGTGTGCAACGTCTTCATTCCTGAAATAGTATCCCAGCTGCAGCTGTTGGGCACTTCCAGCTCTAGCAGGGCTTTGCAGCTGTGGAAAAAACCTTCCCTAAAGAAAGGGTCTGCGGCTTAGTTCAATGCAGATGTCTGGACCTGGTGTGGTTAGCAGAAAAATTCAATAGCAGCAGTAATTTTTTTTATTGTTGTAATATACGGGAAGAAAATCCTGGCTCCTAACTTGGAAAGTCCCACAGTGAGTGAATAAAGCTTCCACCTCTGACCTCCTCCGAGGCTGGGCCAGGCGGCCTTGCGGTCCTGCTGGCCAAGCCCAGGCCTCAGGGTACACGGTCTGGTCAGGGTCAGGGCCCTAAGGCTCCGTGATGGGCTGAGAGAGCAGGGTTGTGGAGCTGAGGTCACTGCTGGCTTCTCCTTGCCGGCTCCTGGGAGTGGGCTGGGGCCGGCAACAGAGCCAGCAGGGGCGGCTGGACTTTCCCCTTCGTTTGCCTGGCCTCTGAAAAACACGCCTAGCTGAGATACTGGAGTGAGCTCCTGCACTTTGCAAATGTGTGGCACCCCATGGCCATCGCTGGCCGGGAGTCACAAATGCCCGAGGGGACAGGCACTAACCGCCTGGCTTCCGTGCCTTCCCTCCCTGGCCTCCGCCGTGGCTCCTGCGGCCCTGACCGGGCTGGCCCCAGCGTCCCCGACCCTATGAGCTGACTCAGCCGCTGTGAGTCCCTTAACCATGCGAGTTGTGCCTCCCCAGGTGTCTGGCTGCCCCCCAGCTCAGCCTCCCAGAACACAGGTGAGAGGGCTGGGGCACAGGTCTGGAGAGGAATTCCAGAACTTTCTCTCGTCTTAAGTGCTCTAGGAAGACCAGAGTTTTGTGTACAGGACACCAAATGACAGTTTAAGATTTCGGTCACCTCGCAGGGGCCCTGCCCAAGGTCCCGGCTGGAGTGAGACACAGGGGACACGCAGTGGGCCCCACGAGACCCTGGAGACGGGCGAATGGTTTCTGAGAGCAAAGCCAGCGGCATCAGCTCATCCTACGCCAGGGAGGAGCAGGGCGCGGTCGGGGGGCTGCGGACCCTGCCCTGCGGAAGTGACCGCCCCACGGCAGGTGGTGACCACGGCGGCCAGGGGCTGCTGAAGTGGACGTGAACGCTGGCCGGGTTTTATGCGGTGCCGCGGAGGCCCCTGAGGAGGAAGCCCCCACGCCGAGGTCAGAGGTCACACGCCTGGGGGGGGGGTCCAGGGGGACCCGGTGCTGCCTGTTCAGACCAGGCCCACCACAGAGTGGGAGGGCGGGAAACAGGGCGGGTGCCAAACTCTGGACCTCGCGGTCTCCCGGACCGGACCCCGCACCGTCCTGGGTCTGCGAGGGGGCCTGCAGCCTTGAACCCGAGGGATCGCCAACCGGAGGACCAGGAGCTGCAGAAAGAGGCAGGTTCTCCTCTCAGCCCCGCCCACTGTCGCAGGTGCCTTGGCTGCGGTGACCTCACTTCCTGCGGCCACGTGGCGGGGAGCTGTGGTCAGTGTGGGGCTGGGTCCCAGGGGAGGCGCGGAGGGAAGAGGGGCTGGGCGGAGACCCTGCCCCCTTCCAGCGCTCCCGGGCCCCGGGGATTGGCGGCTGCTGTCCCCCTCAGGCTCCGTATAGGCAGGCGGCTGGATTAGGGCTGCTGAGCTGGAGTCCGAAGCCTGCGTGTAACTCTGTCCCACTTGTCAATCAAAATACCCCCTCCCGGAAGCCTCTGCTTCATCTGGGACCTAAGGGGGTGGGGGTGGGGGGCAGATGCCGTGAAACACGGGTGTCGAGCACGTGTGGAGCGTGTGGAGGTGCCGTCCCCCCTCCCCCGCCCCTCCTTTCCTTGGGGCAGTCGGCCCACTGCCCACTCGCGGTGGGTATTTCTCCACGCCCACGCATGCACGTGCGTGCCCCTTCTCAGCTTGGCTCCTTTCCAAGAGTGCCTGCCTCAGTGCAAGGCAAGGACCTACAGTGGATTTAATACACCTGTGCTCACCTCCCACGCGGGGCCCACGCTGGTGCTGAGCTGGGGAGTTTCTGAATTCCAGGGTCTACACCCCCAAGGCCAGCTCAGCCATGTGGCCCAGCGTGCCCTGGTCGTGGCTGAATATGTGACGTGGGGGCGGGGGCAGAAAGTCCCCACCATCACCCAGTCACCTATTGAGAAGTTCTCTGTGCGGCTGGAGGACGGACAGCGTCACTATGGAGTCACTTCCCTGAGAGTCGCCCCCTCCCCTCTCATATCAAAAGCCGTGCGATGGGCAGGGCTGGTAACACTGTGCTCCGATTTACCCCAGACAAGCCAGTTAGTGCCCAGCAGCTTGCCTGGGGTGGGCCAGAGAACAGACACACGTTGCTAAGAGGAGAAGGGATGCAGCAGTCAACGGGGCGCCCTGGCTGTGGCAGGTGGGTCCTTAAACCAGGGGGTGGTCTGGAAGGCGGGAAAATGAAGGAGGGGCAGGGGGAGTCCAGACAGGATGGAGCGCCCAGAGAGAAGCCAGGAACCAAAGCACCGGAGCAGACCTGTCTGCACAGGCCCCGGGAGGACAGACGGCAGGCACAGCAGCTCTGACCAGTCCTCCTCTCTGGACTGCTTTCAGCGACCTTCAAAGGACCCCAGACTCCCCCCTATTCCTCACCGCCCTGCAGAGCCGCCAGTGGATGCAGCTCCTCTGTCATTCTTACATGAATTAAAATTAAGCAGCGATTGATGGATGGGGAATAAGCTCCAGTGTTCGGGACTGATGCTTGCTCATGTAAACATGTAGCCTTTCCCAGCAGGGTGTTGGGCGGAAACGGAAACGGCCAGCCGCGGCTGTCTTCTCGCCGGCAGCCCCTGCCTCCCCGGGCTCCCTGTAAGAGAAGGTCTGTGTCCTCTGCCTCCTGAGAAAGCTTGGGCCTCCCAGGGCAAACGCCACGGTGAAACAGCTGTATCGTACCCTGAGCACGTCTGCTTAACAGGACAGCACAAACGTTTGGAAAAGACAGTGACAGATCCTAATTAATAACTGGGTGAACGTGAGGCTGTCAGAGCACTGTGGAGAGCCAGAATCTTCTAGAAGCATTGGGTGGGTGAGGAGAGAACCCTGGTTCATACTCACCTGTGACCCCCCCCCCCACCAGGCATTAAAGACTGCAGAAGGGGCCAGTGCTGTGGCTCAGCGGGTGAAGCCACCGTCTACAGTGCTGGCATCCCATCTGGGTGCCTGTCAGAGTCCCGGCTGCTCCACTTCCGATCCAGCTCCCTGCTAATTGCCTGGGAAAGCAGCGGAAGATGACCCAAGTCCTTGGGCCCCTGCACCTGCGTGGGAGACCCAGAAGAAGCTCCTGGCTCCTGACTTCTGGCTCCTGGCTTCAGCCTGGCCCAGCCCTGACCGTTGTGGCCATTTAGGGAGTGAACCAGCAGATGGAAGACCTCTTTCTCTCTCTCTCTGAAACTGTGACTTTCAAATAAATATTAAAAAAAAAAAAAAAAGACTGCAAAAACCCGAAAGCGTTGTCTTTGTTTTGTTAGTATGAGGCAACTTCCAGAGAAGTCCTGGGGTACCTGGATTTCAGCAGTTATAACTACTTCTACAAGGTGCTGGGCTACTCCCACACTGCGGGAGCTGTGCTCTGGATCTTACAGATGTAGACTTCATTGAATGTGGAGAGTTTGGCGCAGTGGGGATCAACAGCTGACAGTAAGGAAACTGCTGTCGGACAGGCCGGTTTTCCAAAGCTGAAGTCAGGACTGTGATCTGGGCATGTCTGATTCTGAAGTCTGACCCTTAACCACCCACTGTGTGGGCTCTGATGAGCTGTGTCTGTCACACTCCCCTGCCCCAACCTTGGCCTCGGGTAGGGATGTGCCTTTGTCCCTAACCAAATACTCCTCAGGACCAGGTGCTCCAGCTCATTCAGCCAAAATCCCATTTTAATGGGAAACAGTAAGTAAAACTGGACACTGAAAAATATTACCTGTAAGTGAATTAGCCTGTAAGTGAATCTGACATTTCCTTTTACTTATGTCGAGGACACAGACTTTCTTAAGTGTACTTGGCAGACAAAGCACAGATTTTGTTCTTAGTGGGGTCATTTTTATGAGTCCTTTAAACATGAACTTTCTAAAACGTCACTGTATTTATTCAGTTCCAGCTGGGGAAGTGGCTGGCCCATTGAGTTGTCCTTGGAGAACCCAGGTTTGATCAACGAAGCAAAGAGAACATTGAATAGAGCTCCCGGAAGGCCGACGTGTGACTCACGGTGTTTGGATGGAGGCTGTGTAGTATTCTGGGATGGCAGCACCACTCTCACCCCGCATAGTTCCAGCAATTGAAATAAATAGCTGCCTCCCCTCTAACGCACATACTTGTTTAAATATCTGAGATCCACATCAACCTAATTCTGTATCTGAACCTTAAGTCCCGTGCTGTTTAAATCACCTCTCTTCAAGTCACTACTTTTATGAATGTCCAGCCTTCTCAGGCCTGCCCAATCTAAGATCTCGTATGAAGACTAAAAGAAACCTCTCCCTTGGGAAATAAGGCCCTTGCACACATGCCCAAGTCTACGAGGTGTCAGCCACACAAGGATTTTCCCACTTTCCACACCCATGTGTGAAACCGCAACAGACATGTCTTATAATTAGGTAACTTTGCAAATCGTAACATTTATATGATATCTATAAAAACACTTACAATTGTTTTCAATTCAAATTGGGTTAAAATTCATGGAGTTGCCTCAAGATTATCACTTCCTGATTTTTCTCTTTATTATATGCATTTCAGATACACACACAGAGAGACTTCCAGTTCGGGCGAGAGTGCAGTAACAGATGCCAGAGTTCCCTGCCCCCATAAGCGACTAAAGAGCCGGGCAAATGGGTGAGGACAGTGATTTCAGGCGTTAAGCACTAGATACTGGGGACTGGGGTCCCGAGAGAAGGGACGTAGAGGAAGCAAGCTGCACACCCACCGGGGCTCAGATTTGGACAGTTTCTTGGCTTCAGCATCAGGAGGCAGACATTAAACAAAGAAAGAAAGGGCGCAGTTGATATGGTGTGAACAGGCAGGCAGCGAGCGTGGCCTCAGTGAGCTGGAGTGCTCGCAGCCCTGCGTGTGAAGTCAAGTCCAAGACCAGGAAGTGGGGATGGCGTGAAGATACGGATCCAAGCTCCATGTAGAGTTTATGGCCGTGTCAAGCTGACTAAAAGGCCTCACCCTGCTAACGCACCGACTCTGACCTCATAAGACAGCCTGAAAGTGGGGAAGTCTGATCTTGCCATGCACCGCGGTCGGGGTGCTCCTCAAGTCTCTCTCTCTCTCTGGCCCACTCATAATGGGTGTTTCCCTGTGTGGGATGTGGGGTGGCCCACACTCATGTGAATGTATGTTTTCTCCCTCACCTTAAATAAGCCCTGATCCTGTTTATACATGCTACTCTGTCTCACTTAGAATTCCTACCTCGTGTCCACATCAGTGAGCTGGGAAGCTGCATCCTGTGCGGGGCTCATGGGTGAGAGAATCGCGCTGGAGAGGAGGCAAAAGCCAGGGAGCGGCAAGGCGTGCAGACGTCTGTGGCTGCGTCTCTGGGGGCCCCTGGCCAAGAGGCCCGGCAGGGAATGCTGCTGCAGGACTGAGAGAGGAGCAGAGACCCCGGGCAGTCTCAGCTCTGAAAGACCGAGGAGCCCCCGACCGCCAGGGTGGAGAGACTTCGTGAGCCTCTCGGGACGGGGCGCCAGGCTAGCAGGTGCCTAGGAGTGAGAACAGCTCCGGGAATGAGGCTCCGTGTGCGGTGCCGTCTCTGACGTCCAGCGGCACCACGGCAATTTTAGACTTTTCTCAAGGAAAAACAAGTAGGTAGAACCTATGGCCAGCGCCGCGGCTCACTAGGCTAATCCTCCACCTTGCGGTCCACTCCCCAGATGGCTGCAGCAGAAGGAGCTGGGCCAGGTGGGAGCCAGGAGCCAGGAGCTGCATCTGGGTCTCCACGTGGGTGCAGGGGCCAAGTGCTTGGGCCGTCTTTTGCTGCTGTGCCAGGCGCATTGGCAGGCAGCTGGATGGGAAGTGGAGCAGCTGGGACTTGAGCAGCTGCCGGCTCCCCACAGCGACACAGTCTTTACAGAGGCCGACAGTGTCCTCTCTCCATGGATCCGACGTACACGGAGCACCACCTGTGGCCGTTAGGCTGTGCCGCTTTCTGCTTCACCTGGGCTGCTACTGTCCTTTGCGACCAGATGGTCACTTCCGCCAGTGCTTCCCTGGCTCCCGGTCAGGTGACTTGCAGCTCCCTGTTCTCTGTCTCCACCACACGGTGCCTCCATCTCGGTGGGTTTGACCCCCTAGGACATGATTTATCATTGAAAGGGTGGCATGCAAGTCCCTGTCCTGTGTTTTCCTCTACAAGCTCATAGAATCCCTAAGATTCAAACATGGCAAATCCATACCTGGACCCCATACCTAGCAGGACATGTAGGTACTATGCATATTCAAATAATCAAAAACATCTGTGACAAGTAGACGGGGGAGTAAAAAGCTGACGAAGTACTGTACCGACGTTCAGGCGCGTAGGGGTGTGTGGTGCTCCTGAGTTGTCTCAGATTCAGTGGTGAGCACTTTTGCTTATTTCTGTCCTACTGTATCACCCAGCAGGCCAGGTGCTTTGATGGAGAAGTAGAAAATTTGACCCGATACTTAGATCATAGCAACCTTCCCAGCCACAGATAAGGGGTCTTCAAAAGTTCATGGAAATGCTTGCTAGCAAAAACCTATACATGGATTTCAAAAATTTTGGCACCAAAATGACTTCCCTCTTAATTCTATTTTTCTTATTCTTTTTAAAGATGTATTTCTTTGAGAGGCAGAGTTATAGAGAGAGAAAGAGACAGAGAGAGGTCTTCTATCTACTGGTTCACTCCCCAAATGGCCACAGCAGCCGGTGCTGGGCTGATCCGAAGCCAGGAGCCAGGAGCTGCTTCCGTGAGAGCATGGGTTCGGGGGCTCAAGCACTTGGGCCATCTCCCACTGCTTTCCCAGGCCATAGCAGGGAGCCGGATAGGAAGTGGAGCAGCTGGGACTAGAACCAGCAGCCATATAGGATGCTGGCACTGCAGGAGAAGGATAACCCTACTACACCACAGAACCGGTCCCTAATTATATTTTTCCTTTTTTTTTAAGATTTGTTTATTTTTATTTGAAAGTCAGAGTTATACAGAGAAAAAAGGAGAGGCAGAGAGAGAGAGAGAGAGGTCTTCCATCCACTGGTTCACTCCCCAATTAGCCACAACGGGCCGGAGCTGCACCAATCTGAAGCCAGGAGCCAGGAGCTTCTTCCAGGTCTCCCACGTGGGTGCAGGGGCTCAGGGACTTGGGCCATCTTCTCCTGCTTTCCCAGTCCACAGCAGAGAGCTGATTGGGAAAGTGGAGCAGCCGGGACTTGAACTGGGACCCATATGGGATGCCAGCACTGCAGGCGGTGGCATTACCCATTACGCCACAGCACCGGCCCCAGTTGTATTTTTCCGATTACATTTTCTATAAGCTTTTCCAAGTGCCTTCTCCTATTAAATGTCCTCAGCACGTACTCCGTGCCAGCCGCGCGGCCAGAGCTCAGCATTTGCTGCCGTGGCACACCTGCCAGGCAGTTCTCTCTTGGTTCCGAGTGGTTCCCTAAGCGTCCACATCCTCACAGCTGGTCGGTGACCGCAGCAGGCAGCAAGGGCTCCCGGAATCTCCAGGGTTCTCTGCACCTCCCAGGCGCCTCTGTGACGAGATCGGGCCACGTGGTGCGCCGGTCCTGGGGGGCGTGTGTCACCTCCACACGGGGCAGTCGGTGCTGGTGCTCCCATCTCCTCCCCTGCTGCGGGAAAGCACGTGTTCCGGAGGGGGCTTCCCAGCTCGCACCGTGGGAGTGAGAGCCGAGCCTCTTCTGCTGTGCTAACCCACCAAACGCCAGGACTCGCCGGCACCCAGCGCAGCCCGTCTCAGCCAGGTGCTGCAGGGCTGGCACTGCCCTGCTGGCCCCCAGCTGCCTAACGCCTGGGCTGCCTTCACCCGCTCGTCTTGGAAAGGTAGGGTAGATACACGGCCGTAGGGGAGTGAATCAATGCCAGAGCACAGGATGCAGGCACAGCCACCAGCGATGCAGGGGTGAAGCGGAAGTGCCGGATGAGTGGTGCCCGCAGCGAGGCTGCAGAGACACAGCGGAGCCTCGCCCAGGCAGGCACGCTACGGCGGGGCCGAGGCGCAGGACAGGGACGGCAAGGACACGCGGCAGCCTCTGGCTGGGCACGAGAGGGCACAGCAGCTGGAGCCTGGCCTTCTTCATTATGCGAAGCCCAACTCCAGGGAGAACCTGGTGCTGCAGACAGAGTGGTTTGTCGAGAGAAGATGGGGCTTAGCTCTGCGCCTGTCCGCAGGTGCGGTGCCAGCAGACGGGCTTCTGAGCACCCCCGTGACCCAGCTGCCCCTAGCCTGACCCTGGAAGCTGCTGCGTCAGACCCGTCTGGGTGTGAGGTGGTGACTGACCTCGCAAGAAGAAATTCCTGCTGGGAGATGCGGTATTTTGAAAGAAGGGGGCTATCGCATCAAACGCACACCTCTAGTATTTTGTTGAATTGCTGCCCTCTTGAATTGTTTGTCATTGATTCATGCTGTTGGTATGTTTCGTAGGTTTGGAATCACATCAGGATTTACTTTAAACATGTACGCGCGCACACACACGCACACACACACACACGCACAATGGAAACATGGTGTTGACAGAACTAGTCAGAATCCGGTTGGAGAATCGAAGTTGGATTTTATCCAGCTAGTCAGACTGAGAATCGGCTGTTCCTGAAACCTGAGTTTGGTTGCAGGTTTTATGTTTTTCTCACAAGGCGGGAACAGGCATTGGGTTAGACTCAAACCTGACACATTGATGTGTGGTTGTCAGTCATAAAAAGTTACAGCCTTGGCATTGATTGGTGGGGTGCCTTGTGCTCCCACCCGCCCTGTGCAGGGAGGGGCAGACGTGGGGTCGTTAAACAATGGGGTCGGTAATCATCTTCCAATAACGGCCCTAAGGCAGTACGACTTGCTCCTTATTCAGGTCCAACAGGTGTTTCTTTGGTCACAGCTTGTTGAAGAGTCAGACTGAACATGAAAAGAGACAGCAGGGTGTCCACAGCACAGCCAGGATCCCTGGTGTCTTGGGGTCTGTGGTCACCACTCTACTCCCAAGTCCACAGCATCATGGTTCAAGATAGCACTAGGCAGCTTCGTGGCTTCTGTTGGCAAGTCACTAAGCTGTCAGAATGGATTTTCTCAACGAAGTCCTGGTGATAACATCTGAGATGGACCCAGCCTGTTCATTTCTTCATTCTTCCTGCACTTATCGAGCACCTACTGCATGCATATTGGGAGACCCCAGAAATATAATGTGAAGTGAATAAAGCACAAGGCAAATGCTCATTCATCTCTAATAGTTCATCCTGATAACTACTTCCGCTCTTGACTTCAGGGGACTGTCCTCTAGGGGCAGCCCCACAGCGAGATGGAAGGAGCCCCACCCTGCTCTGATGCACACTTCAGGCCGTCTTCCTACGTGGAAATCTGGGCTCCGGGTTTGGCCTGGCCCAGCCCTGATCACTGCAGGCAATTGGGGAGTGAATCAGAGATGAGAGTTCTCTCCCCCCTCTCGCTCACTCTAGCTCACCTCTCCCTGCTTTCAAATAAAATGAAAATAAAAATTTTTAAAAGATAATGGCTGAAATTTTTTTTTCAAACCTGGAGAGAGAGATGTGTGGACATTCAGGACATGAAGCCTAAGGGTACTCAGTTTCACTGAGACACATGATCAAGCTGTCAAAAATCAAAGACAGAGAATTTTGAAAGCAGCATCCCACATTCACGAACCTCCATCAGGCTATCAGATTTCTCAGCAGGTACTTCTCAGGCCAGCAGTGAGGTGATGTATTCAATGTGTGGAAAGAAAAATACTTCCAACTAAGAATACTTTATCCAGCAGGGCGCCTTCCAAAATGCAGGACAGATAGATACTTCCCAAGACGAACAAAAGCAGAGAACGTCCACCACCGTAGCCCCACCTGCCCTACCAGAAATGCTAAAGGGGAATCCTTCGAGCTGAAACAAAAGGGCACTACCTGTGTACACAAAGACCTAAAAACTCACTGGTGAAGCGAGGTATGTATTCAAATCCAGAATATTCTAAGTGGTGCTGGCACACTCTGGACTTAAGTGCACAGGTTGGAAGACGGAAGTATTAAAATAGCTCTCGTTACAATAACTTGCTAATGGGTGCACAAGGTAAAAAGACGGAAACTGTGATATCAAACACAAAAGGGAAAGTAAAAGTGCGGAGTTTTAGTATATGATCAAAGTTATGTTATCAGCTAGAAATAAAGTGTTAGGGCTAACTCTACGCTGTTTCATGGAGGCCTCATTTTAATCATAAAGCAAGAAAACTGTAACAGATACATAGCAGACAGAGAAAAAGGGATTAAAGCATACCAGGACACGGAATCGATAGATCACCAGAGAAGGAGCAAATGGGGGGGGGGGGGAGATACAACACAGCTGGTGAGCAATTAACAAAACAGAAACTCAAGTCTTTATCTATCAATAATCACTTTAAGTGTAAACAGGTCAAATTCCCCAACCAGGACACAGAGTGGCTGAACGGATACAAAAACCGAGCTCCACTCAGCAGGGCTGGCGTGTGGCATAGCGGGGAAAGCCTGCAATGCGGCATCCCGTGTGAGCACCGGTTTGAGTCCCGGCTGCTCTACTTCCGATCCAGCTCTCTGCTGTGGCCTGGGAAAGCAGCAGAGGGTGGCCCAGGTCCTTGGGCCCCTGCACCCACGTGGGAGACCCGGAAGAAGCTCCTGGCTCCTGGCTTTGGATCAGCCCAGCACTGCTGTTGCAGCCATTTGGGGAGTGAACCAGTGGGTGGGAGGTATCTCTCTCTCCCTCTCTTTCTCTCTTTTTCTATTTCTAGCTCTGTCTCTCCCTCCCCATCTCCTATAACTCTGACTTTCAAATAAACAAATAAATCTCTTTTTAAAAAAAACTGTAAAATGAGACAAAGAGGCTCATTATATAGTGACAAAGGGGTAAATTTATTAAGAGGCTATAATGATTGTAAATATAGATGCGCCCAGCATTGGAGCAGGCACTAACAGATCTGAAGGGAGAATAATAATAATATATTTTGCTACCTTCCTCTCAGCAATAGATAAGATGATCCAGACAGAAAATCAGTAAGGAAACATTGGATTTTCACTACTCTTTAGATCAAATGTCCTATCCTGACCGTTCCATCCAACATAGCAGAAAACATATACATTTCCTAGATAGATCATCATTAGATCACAAAGCTAGTCTGAACAAATTTAAGATTAAAATCATACCAGGGCAGGCATTGTGGCATAGTGGATAAAACCACTGGCTGTGATGCCAGCATCCCATATGGGCACTGATCCATGTCCTGGCTGTTCCTCTTCTGATCCAGGTCCCTGCTAATGGCCTGGGAAAAGCAGCAGAGGATGGCCCAAGTCCTTGAGCTCCTGCACCCATCGGGGAGACCCGATGAAGCTCTTGGATCCTGGCTTTAGCCTGGCCCAGCCCTGGTTGTTGCAGCCATCTGAGGAGTGAACCAGTGGATGGAAGATCTCTCTCCGTGTCTCCTTCTCTCTCCGAAACTCTGACTTTCAAATAAATATATAAATAAATCATTAAAAAAAAAAAAAACAATGTCAAGTGTTTTTCTTTCCACAATGATATGAAGCTAGGAATTAATAACAGAAGGAAAATTGGAAGATTCACAAATATGTGGAAGTTAAACAACACACCCGTACACAACCAGTGGGGCAAAGAAGAAATCAAAAAATATTTCTGAGACAAATGGAAGCAGAGCCACAGCACTCAGAAAGGAATGGGATCTGCAGAACAGTCAGGGCAGGTGTCTCAGCAACAGCTGCCACATTAAGAAAAAAGAAACATTCCAAGCAAGCAACCTAACTTTACACCTCAACTAATCCAGCGTTGGCAGAAATAATAATAAGCAGCAGAAACATTTCAAGCAAGCAACCTAACTTTACACCTCAACTAATCCAGAGTTGGCAGAAATAATAATAAGCAGCAGAAATAAATAAGAGACCAGGGCCGGCACTGTGGTGTAGCCGGTGAAGCCACCAGCTGTGATGCCAGCATCCCTTATGAGTGCCAGTTCGTGTCCCGGCTGCTCCACTTCCTATCCTGCTCCCTGCTAATGGCCTGGGGAAAGCAGCAGAGATGGCCCGAGTGTTTGGGCTCCTGCACCCATGTGGGAGACGGGATGAAGCTTCCTGGCTCCTGGCTTCAGCCTGGCCCAGAGCTGAAAGTGAACCAGCGTATGGAAGGTCTCTCTGTCTCCCTCCCTTTCTGTAACTCTGCATTTCAAAATTAATACACACAACTTTAAAAAATAAAATAGAGACCAGAAATCAACACAAAAGATCAACAAACTTATAATTGGTTTCTTGAAAGGATTTACGAAATTGACAAGCCCTTAACTGGATCAAGAAAAAAAGACAAAATCAGAAATGAAATCAGGAAGAAGAGGCATTACAACTGAAATACAAAAAATCATAAGAAACTATTCTGAACAGTTATATGCCAACACATTGGGTAGCCTAGAAAAACATGGATAAATTCCTAGAAGCATACAACCTGCCAAGACCGGATCATAAAGAAGCAGATCTGAACGGATCGATAGGAGTACGGAGACTGAATCAGTAACCACAAATCTCCCAACAGCACCAGACGGCTTCGCTGCAGAACGCCACCGAGAATGTACCAAGCCTTCTCAAATTGTTCCCAAACACTGGAGAGGAGGGAGCACTTCCAGACGCCTTCCAGGAGGCCAGCATTACCCTGAGACCAAAGCCAGACAGCAGACACACAGGAAGTGGACCAAGAACGAGTCGGAGCACACGCCCAGCAGAGCCCCGTGGGCCTCCGTGTGGACTGTGAATGGCACAGAGCTCTTCGTGGGCCAGCGACTGCAGCACTGGGCCCAGCAGCATGGAACCCCAGACTCGAGCTGGGCCCTGTGTTGAGTCTGTCTTCACCAAGAAAAATAAATCCTCCTGACAACCGACTCGCTCCAGAGGCAGACCCTGATATTCTCATTTCCTGGGTGAAGAAGCTGAAGCCCAGGAATCCTAAGCAAACAGACAGAGAACCCAGAGAGGGGTGTCTACTGACTGTGACCCGTGCTCCCGTCCACAGCACCACGGCCCATTCCCCTGATACACAAAGCCCAGGCACTGCACAGAAGCTGAGCTGGGAGACCCAGCCACAGCCCTGGAGTGCTCTCCCATGCTGTGGCCATGGCTGCCGTCCTCTGTCCTCTACCTCTGGCCTGGACTCAACATGTGTCAAACCCACTTGCCCCGCTGTCTTAGTGGCGTTGAGCTCACAGGCATCGAGCGTAACTTCAGCGGCGTGAGTTTCTCATGACTCTTGGGACAGAGAGCACTTTCGTTACATTGTGTTCCCAACCAGCTGGTCCCATGAACTCAGTCATGAGTTTCAGTGCTTGCCAAAGGCTGAGTTATTCCCACAGTGAGAACTGGCCTGCAGACACACACAACAGCTTTGCAGGAGTGCTGGCCCCGTGCACTTGGTGTGAGACTTGTGCACGGCCATATTAGCACCGACCCTGGCCCAGAGCTGGGAAAGATCCCAGTCTCGGGTTTGCGAGTGACTATGGAGAATCATCACGGCCCCAGGTCCCTGCGCAGCAGGTGCCAAACTGACCTAAGGCTGGGGTAGAGATGGGGCAAGGTGGAGCCACTGTGAAATCGTCTACCATATCCCTGTGAGCACCTGTGCATAGGACTGTTCTATTTCCAGCAGTCTTTTTTTTTTTTTTTTTTTTTTACCAGCCTCCAGCAGTCTTTATTAAGAGTGAATCCCGCCGGCACTGCAGCTCACTAGGCTAATCCTCCGCCTAGCAGCGCCAGCACACCAGGTTCTAGTCCCGGTCGGGGTGCCGGATTCTGTCCCGGTTGCCCCTCCTCCAGGCCAGCTCTCTGCTGTGGCCAGGGAGTGCAGTGGAGGATGGCCCAAGTCCTTGGGCCCTGCACCCCATGGGAGACCAGGAGAAGCACCTGGCTCCTGCCTTCGGATCAGCGCTGTGCACCAGCTGCGGCAGCCATTGGAGGGTGAACCAACAGCAAAGGAAGACCTTACTCTCTGTCTCTCTCTCTCACTGTCCACTTTGCCTGTCCAAAAAAAAAAAAAAAGTGAATCCCAGGGCAGGCGCTGCGGCGCAGTGGGTTAACAGCTTGGACTGAAACCCCGGC
This sequence comes from Oryctolagus cuniculus, assembly GCF_051225735.1. Classification (NCBI taxonomy): domain Eukaryota; kingdom Metazoa; phylum Chordata; class Mammalia; order Lagomorpha; family Leporidae; genus Oryctolagus; species Oryctolagus cuniculus. The sequence continues at coordinate 8,615,677 of NC_142871.1, read as the reverse complement.
AATCCCATATGGGTGCTGGTTCACATCCGAGCTACTCCTCTTCCAATCCAGCTCTCTGCTGTGGCCTGGGAAAGCAGTAGAAGATGGCCCAACTCCTTGGGCCCCTGCACCCACATGGGAGACCTGGAAGAAGCTCCAGGCTTCAGATCAGCCGAGCTCCAGCGTTGCAGCCATCTGGGGAGTGAAGCAGAGGATGGAAGACCTCTCCCTCTGACTCTACCTCTTTCTGTGACTCTGCTTCTTAAATAAATAAATACAATCTTTAAAAAAAAAAGTGTCCAGAGCCAAAAAATCCCATGGGAGATAAAAATTAGGTGGAAAAATGAAGTCCAAAATTTTTAATATGATCAACAATTCACTGGATGACTTTGCTCCTGTTTAATGATTAATACAATTCTTCATTAATACAAAATAATGCATTTGGTGCATATGGAGGTTGTATAAGGTAATTATGAAAGGAATGCCTGGGGCCAGCATGGCGTTGAAGCAGATTGGGCCGGCTTCCCCCACAAACACGTGTTAGAGTCCTGGCTGCTCTGCCTCTGATCCAGCACCCTGCTAATGGCCTGGGAAAAGCAGCAGAGGGTGGCCCGAGAGCTTGGGTCCCTGCACCCATGTGGAGTTCCAGACTCCTGGCTTCAGCTTAGCCCAGCCCTTTATTTTTCAAAAAAAATAAAGAAAAGAATGTCTGAGAATCTGTCTCTTAATTCATTTTTTAAAAGATTTATTTATTTATTTATTTGAAAGTCAGAGTTACACAGAGAGAGGAGAGGCAGAGAGAGAGAGAGGTCTTCCGTTCAATGGTTCACTCCCCAATTGGCCACGACGGCTAGAGCTGCGCCGATCCAAAGCCAGAAGCCTGGAGCTTCTTCCAGGTCTCCCACGTAGGTGCAGGGGCCCAAGGACTTGATCCATCTTCTCCTGCTTTTCCAGGCCATAGCAGAGAGCTGGATCAGAAGAGGAGCAGCTGGGACTAGAACCGGCGCCCATATGGGATTGCCGGTGTTTCAGGCCAGGGCGTTAACCCACTGCGCCACAACGCTGGCCCCCTGTCTCTTAATTTAAAACCATACAGATCCACCCCTACCTTTTCCTTTGAAATTGCCCATATGTTTCTTTTTTGGCCTATCATAAGCAAAATCCTAACATTTGGGTTATCGTTTCTCCTGTTAACATTATCCATGTACATATCTTTAAGCAAAACACGGCTGGGCTGGGCTCATTTTCGAGCTGTATAAAACTGAATCCCTCTGAACACAGCATTCCCTGAGTGACTTCTCACACTCAGCATTTCCTCTGAGCTGTGTCGAGCTTGTCACACGTTCTTAGAGTTCGTTCTACTCCCAGCTGCTTACTACTCCACTGTGTGTGTGAACATCACGTTGAGTGACCCAGTTCCCACAAGGAACATGTGCCTTGTTTGCAGTTTTCTGTTCCAAGGAGCAGCACTGTTAAGGATTTGTGTCTGGTTCCCAGCGCGCGTGTGCAAAAGTCTCTGCACAGTTTCTGCACATGTAAATACCCCTGGGTAGAACCGCTGAATTGGAGGGCGTGTTTATGAGGTCCTTGGTGTTACAAGACAATGCCAAAGTGATTGTATTAATTCGCACTTAACTAGGCAGCAGTTAAGTCTACTCTAACACTTGTTACTTTCAAGTATATTTTTTTACAATACCAATCAAACAAATATATCTCACATGTTCTTAGTTTACATTTTTCTCATCTAAATGAAGTTGACCAGATTTTTTTTTAACATTCATATTTCTTTTGCTATGAAATACCCATTAGTGGCCTATTCCCATTTTTCTATTGTCTTTCATCAATCTGAACAAAAATTAAGTTTTATCTATTTATTTGAGAGGCAGAGTGACAGAGAGAGAGCGAGAGAGAGAGAGAGAGGTCTTGAATCTTCTGGTTCAATCCTCAAGTGCCTGCAACAGCCTGGCTGGGCCAGGTTGAAGCCGGGAACCTAGAGCTCCATTCAGGCCTCCCAAGTGGGTGGCAGGGCCCCAAGCAGTTGAGCCATCACTGTGCCCTCCGGGGTGCACACTAGCGGAAGCTGGTGTGGGAGCGCAGTTGTTGGAACTTGAATCAGGTACTGCATTATGGGATGCATGTATCCCAGGAGGCAGCCTAACCAATGCACAAAAACTTCCCCGATGGAATTCTTAATTTATGAAGATAGCAATCACTGGTTGCTTATACGCATTATAACTTGCTATACTGTGCTGTGGCAGGTAAAGCCTCTGCCTGCGACACCAGGCATTGGTCGTGCCCTGGCTGCTCCACTTCCAACCCAGCCCCCTGCTAATGCACCTGGGAAAGCATCGAAGGATGTCTCACGTGCTCGGGCCCCTGCACCACGTGGCAGATCCAGCCGGAGCTCCTGGCTCCTGGCTTTGGTCTGCCCGGCCCCAGCTGTTGTGGCCATCTGAGGAGTGGACCAGCACATGGAAGATCTTGGTATTCTCTCTCTCTCTCTCTCTCTCTCTCTCTCTCTCTCTCTCTCCTCTCCCTCTCTCTCTCAACTCTGCCTTTCAAAAATAAAAAAACCAAGTATCTTGTGGACTCAGACATGATTTCTTCTTGGTATTTTTTGATGTGCAGCAGGTTTTCATCTAAACGTAATGTCTTATATCAATATTTTGTAGTTAATAGGTATTTTGCTTAAAAATCTTCTCTATTTCCAAAGTCTTAAAAATGTCTCCATTATTCTTTTGTTACAGCTTGAGTTTTACCTCTCATACTGAAGTTTTTCATCTTTGGGGTTGATTTTTGTGTATGGTGTGAGTCTGGCATCCCATTTCAGTTTTCCCATAGAGATGATAAACGGCCCCAACACCATTTATGAAACAATTTATTCTAGTGTAATAATTTTTACTGCTACCTCAATCATATTCAATTTTCACTAAAAGTATCTAACTGAAGGCCGGCGCCGCGGCTCACTAGGCTAGTCCTCCGCCTTGCGGCGCCGGCACACCGGGTTCTAGTCCCGATCAGGGCACCGGATTCTGTCCCGGTTGCCCCTCTTCCAGGCCAGCTCTCTGCTGTGGCCAGGGAGTGCAGTGGAGGATGGCCCAAGTGTTTGGGCCCTGCACCCCATGGGAAATCAGGAGAAGTACCTGGCTCCTGCCATCGGATCAGCGTGGTGCGCGGGCCGCGACGGCCATTGGAGAGTGAACCAACGGCAAAGGAAGACCTTTCTCTCTGTCTCTCTCTCTCACTGTCCACTCTGCCTGTCAAAAAAAAAAAGTATCTAACTGTTTTCTGGTTTTCTATTCTGTTGTGTGGGTCGGTTTGTTGCCCACTGAGCCAATATCACACTGTTTTAGTTACTCTCCTTTTATTTTTTTAAAATATTTATTTATTTATTTGAAAGTCAGAGTTACACAGAGAGAGCAGGAGAGGTAGAGAGAGAGAGAAAGAGAGAGAGAGGTCTTCCATCTGCTGGTTCACTCCCCAGTTGGCTGCAATGGCTGCAGCTGGGCCAATCCGAAGCCAGGAGCCAGGAGCTGCTTCCAGCTCTCCCATGTAGGTTCAGCAAGGACCTGGGCCATCTTCCACTGCTTTCCCAGGCCACAGCAGGGAGCTGGATCGGAAGTGGAGCAGCTGGGACTTGAACCATCGCCCATATGGGATGCCGGCACTGCAGGCGGTGGCTTTACCTGTTACACCACAGAACAGGCCCAGAAATCTCACTTTAAAATAAACACCTGTGAGAACAGTTCCTCTACCTGTTTTCCCTCTTTTCTAGTGTGCTGACTGCTCTGTAACTTTTGTCTTCCATCCAAATTCTAGAAAAACATCACCGTATTCCCTGAAAAACTGTTGGAAATTTGAAACAGTGGACTTCACTATTGAATAATCTTTTAAGCCCAGAATGTGGCATCTCCCCATCCATTTAGGTCTTCGATGTCTTCCGCTAGCATTTTTTTTTTTTTTTGACAGAGTGGACAGTGAGAGAGAGAGACAGAGAGAAAGGTCTTCCTTTGCCGTTGGTTCACCCTCCAATGGCTGCAGCGGCCGGTGCACTGCGGCCGGCACACCGCGCTGATCCGAAGGCAGGAGCCAGGTGCTTCTCCTGGTCTCCCATGGGGTGCAGGGCCCAAGCACTTGGGCCATCCTCCACTGCACTCCCTGGCCACAGCAGAGAGCTGGCCTGGAAGAGGGGCAACCAGGACAGAATCCGGCGCCCCAACCGGGACTAGAACCCGGTGTGCCGGCGCCGCTAGGTGGAGGATTAGCCTAGTGAGCCGCGGCGCCGGCTTTCCGCTAGCATTTTAAATGTTCTTCACGTGAGTGTGAGTCTATTATGGCTTTTGGTAGGTATTTTTGTCACACCTCATGGCGGGGGAGAAGTTCAACATACGTGGTAGCTAACTTATTTTTATTGCACTTTGTAAACTGGTGTTGGGATACATAAATGCAATTTTTTTTATTTTAATCTTAAGTCTAGTGATCTTACACAATTACCATTAATTTTTGTAAATTTACTGAACAATGTCCCCAGGCAGTAATGATAGTTTTATTGTTCCCTTTCCCGTCCTCAAGTCTTACAGTCGCGTTCTCTGACTGCTCGCTAAGGTTTCCGCTCTTCTAGGAGTCATGATGTGTGTCTTTTATTCCCGGATTCAGAATTAGTGCCTCTAGCATTTCACTATTGAGAATGATTTCGACCAGCATTTTGGTGGACAACATTTATCGGTCACTAAGAAAGTTCTCTAGTTGGCTTTTAAAAAAATTCTATCAAAGGTTTTGCTTTCTCTATCAAGATGCAGACTGTGCTGTGTTACACTGTAAGCTACTTAACCTACAAAACACTTGTATGAGGTCCTGAGTGCATTGAGGTAGACTCAGCCTGAGCTGCGTGAATCCCTCGTTCGTTACCACGCTTCGTTTAGTGTGCTGTATGTTATGTCATGTATTGCTATTTTTATCTCTGCACCCCTGTTTGTGAGTGAGAGCGTCCTACACTTCCCTTTTACACAGCCCTGTACCTCTGGTGACACACTGAGAAGGGCTTCCTCTGCTGAGCGTTCCCTGAAAGGGTTTGCACGATACTGGGTCAACGACTGGAAGCCATGAAGATCCAGATGCAGGACCGCCCGGGCTCTGAGAAACGCTGTGAGCTTTGACTCAAGTTCTCTGCCAGTAATGGACCAGCCAAAGCCTGCTTCTTCTTCTCACATCTGCTCAATGAGTTATCCATTCCTGAATGCTCAGTGTTCCTCTTTTATTTTTCTGATTCTTTCTTTCCATTTAATATTTCTGTTTTCAATTCTGGAGCTATTTTCTTAACTTTTTATGTTGCGTATTTAGTTTACGTGTGTGTCTTTCTAACAAATTGTAAGGCCTAATTGTATCCAAGGTGCTTTGGCAGCATCCCAGGAGTTAATACACAATCATCCCCCCATATCCATGGGGGATGGGTCCAAACCACAGGTGCACAAGGCCCTTACATGAAGTGCTGGAGTATTCGCATTTAGCCTACACAATCCTTCTGTATGTTCTAAATCCTCTCTAGGTTACTTACAATAACTGACATATGCAAATGCTGTAGTTATTATATTGTATTGTTTGGGGAACAAAAACAAGAGCAAAGCCTGTACTTGTTCAGTGCAGATTCTCTATCTGTGGTTGGTAGACTTAGTGGGTACAGAACCCACAGACACAGAAGGCCAATTGTAGACTATTTTAATTTCCACTCAGTTTTCAGTATTTTTAAAATTCTAGTAAAGTGAATGTGGTTTCTAGTATTAAGCATTCCTCAATAGTATACTTCTTTTCAATATTTATTTTTTATTTATTTGAAAGGCAGAGTTATAAAGAGAGGAGGAGACACAGAGAGAGATCTTCCATCCACTGCTTCACTCCCCAAATGACCATAACAACCAAAGCTGGGCCAGGCAGAAGCCAGGAGCCTGGAGCTTTTTCCAAGTCTCCCACATGGGTGCAGGGGTCCAAACACTTGGGCCATCTTCTGCTGCCTTTTCCAGGCCATAGCAGGAACTGGATCAGAAGCTGGGACTTGAACAGGTGCACACATGGGATGATGGCACGGCAGGCAGAGGCTTAACCTGCTACCCCACAATGCCAGCCGTCAGAAGTATACTTCTTAAATTTTTAAATGTCTATATTTTTAAACTTATATTTTCATTATTAACCTTAATTACAGTGTGGTCAAAGAACATGTTATGTATGATTTGTATTCTTTAAATTTGTTAAGTTTTGCATTTTGGCTTTGCTGATATCTAGTTTTCATAAATATTCTGTGCATAGAATATCAAATGTATATTCTCCAACTTCTGATACTATAAGTGTTCATCAAGCTATTATTTTATCCTACTTTTCCTATATTTTAAATTTTATTTTGGTCTGCTGACCATACCAGCAATTGAGAGAAGTCTGTTAAATTCCCATATCAGGGCCATGCAAGGGTTGAGATGCTGGGTGAGATCCCACGCATCCCATATTGAACTGCCTGGGTTCGAGTCCATGCTCCACTTCCTGCCCAGCTCCCTGCTACTGCATAGACTGGGAGGAAGCAAGTGATGGTTCAAGCACTTGGGCTCCTGCCAGCCACGTGGGAGACACAGATGGAGATCCTGGCCCCTGGCTTCCGCCTGACCAACCCTGGTTTTTGAGACCATTTGGAGAGTGAATCCCTGGATGGACAATCTCTTCCTGTCTATCTCTCTTTCTCTTTGCATTTAATATATAAATAAATAAACTTCTTTTTAAAAAAAATATTTATTTATTCATTTTGAAAGGCAGAGTTAGAGAGAGGCAGAGAGAGATAGAGAGAGGTCTTCCATCCGCTGGTTCACTCCCCAGATGGCCACAACGGCTGGAGCTGCAACAATCCAAGCCAATCTGAAGCCAGGAGCTTCTCCTGGGTCTCCCATGCGGGTGCAGGGGCCCAGGCACTTGGGCCATCTTCTACTGCTTTCCCAGGCCACAGCAGAGAGCTGGATCGGAAGGGGAGCAGCTAGAACCAACTCCCATACGGGTTGCGGGCACCGCAGGCTGCGGCTTTACCCACTCCGCTACAGCGCTGGCCCCAATAAATAAACTTTTAATTTTCACCTCACGATGGTAGATGTGTGTATCTCTCTGCAAATCCAGCAGATGCTGATGGTGTTTTATCAAATACGTATGATTTAGGAGCATCTTCCTGTTGAAGTTAGCCTGTTTCGGGGCTGGCACCATGGCTCACTTGGTTAATCCTCCGCCTGCGGTGCCGGCATCTCATATGGGCACTGGGTTTTAGTCCTGGTTGCTCCTCTTCTGGTCCAGCTCTCTGCTATGGCCCGGGAGTGCAGTGGAGGATGGCCCAAGTGCTTGGGCCCTGCACCCGCATGGGAGACCAGGAGAAGCACCTGGCTCCTGGCTTCAGATCTGCGCAGTGCACCAGCCGTAGCAGCCATCTGGGGGGTGAACCAACGGAAGGAAGACTTTTCTCTCTGACTCTCTCTCACTGTCTAACTCTGCCTGTCAAAAAAAAAAAAAAAAAAGGAAGAAGTTAGCGTGTTTCTGCGGTGACCCGCTCTATCACTCAGTCATTTTTGTTCAGAGCCCATTTGCTGGATGTTACTAGGGTTACCAGCTTTCTCTGCTTTCTTTTGTTTATGTTTGCCTGGCGTATCTTTTTACAGCTTTTTCTCCCAACTTTTCATGTCTTTTGGTTTTAGTTGCGTAACAAAAAAAAGCTTGTTTTGTGGTTGTCCTATCGACCCGGCTCTGCTCGCTGCCTGGACAGTCACTGTGACCACTGACCCTCAGGTCGAGTGGCCTCTCCTGCCCTGCTCTGTGCTGTCTGCCTGTCTCGCCTCTGGGATGCTTCTTTCTCTTCTTTTTTTTTTAAGTATTTTACCTTTCTGAGAGGGTCGGTGTTGTGGTGCAGCAGGTTAAGCCTCTGCCGGCTCCGGCTGAAGCGCCTGGGAAGCAGCAGGAGGCTGTCCATGGGCCTGGGAGACCGGAGAGTGTGCCAGGCTCCTGACGCTGGCCTGGCCCAGCCCTGGCTGTTGCGGCCATTTGGGGAGTGCATCAGCAGATGGAAGACATCGCTCTGTCTCTTCCTCTCTCTGTCACCCTGCCTTTCAAATAAATAAAATAAATCTTTAAAACATAAATTTTTACCATTTGGAAATTGAGGTATTTTTAGGGGGTCCTAAGTTTCCTAATGTTTTTTCTTTCATTTACAAACTTGAAAGGCATACACTTAACTTTTTCTTTTCTTAAAAGTTTTTTTATTTATTTATTCGAAAGTCAGAGAGTTACACACACACACACAGAGAGAGAGAGAGAGAGAGAGAGAGAGAGAGAGGTCTTCCATCCAATGGTTTACTCCCCAGTTGGCCGCAATGGTCGGAGCTGTGCCAATCTGAAGCCAGGAGCCAGGAGCTTCTTCCTGGTCTCCCACGTGGGTGCAGGGGCCCAAGGACCTGGGCCATCTTCTACTGCTTTCCCAGGCCACAGCAGAGAGTTGGATCGGGAGAGGAGCAGCCGGGACTAGAACCGGCACCCCTATGGAATGCTGGCGCTTCAGGCCAGGGCGTTAACCCGCTGTGCCACAGCGCAGGCCCTAACCTTTTCTTTTAATAGTCACTTAGTGAGAGTAATATTAAGAATACCAGTAGTAGAACACATATGTAAATAAATGTGCAGACGTTTATGTGGCACACAAATGCTACGTGGAAGGCTGGTGTCTGACACGGATTAGCTCATTCATCCTCTGCAACAGCTTCATGGAACAGGAGGTGTTAACAGAGCCCAGGATTAGCGTCTCAGCTCCCTGCGAACAGTAACGGGAGCTAAGTGTGCGCTGGCCCCAGTCATTCTCCTCCGAAATCAGAGGCTTTCCTCCTGTATTTCAGTTAACTCGTGTATGGAGCAAGAACCCAGATTCGCTCCAAATGAGATAAAATAGACCCCAGGCCTCCAGGGCCTTAGCTCAAGGGAGCCAACGCCTCGGGAACCTGACGCAGTACAGCGCGTAGCATTGAGCAGTGGGGGTGGGAGGGATTGTTTTTTATTCCAGGCTCTTGTCATGCACAAAAGTAAGAATTCTATGTGCTGATGTATGTCAAGTAAATTTTATTCAAAAGGTAAGAAAACAAACACACGCATTCCCACGTGGACACGGGCTGCCCGCACAGGGATACCCGTCATGAGTGGGCCGTGGCCCAGAAGATTTGCCCAAAACGGAGAAGGGGTGGGGGAGGGGGAGCAGAGAGACCACCTAGCAGCCCCTCCAGCCGCGGTCTCTGGTGGAAGGGTGGGGAGAGACAGAGAGAGACCCCTTTCTTAGGGGAGGAGGTGCCTCTACAGATGGCAGCCACGTGGAGCTCAGTACCCAAGTCTCCAGGCATCCCCACGTGGGTCCCGGAAAAGCAGAGGCCTCCCGGGAAAGAGGGCATGTTGATTGACAAGCAGGAGGATCGAGTTCCACATGGGGGCTTGTGACTCCCAGCTCAGCCGCCCTAAACCAGCTGCCTGCCTGCCCGGTATCCCCGCGGTACAGCACGGTTCCAGCAAACAGAGGCCTCTGCTCACTGTCACACTGCAGGCTTCGGAAGCTGTGAACTCTGCTGTCTGGTAGGGCACACGCTCCCTTCTGAAGGCTGGAGCAGGCCACGCAGCCGGGCAAGGCGGTGCGGGACACGCTCACGCACTCACAGCTGGCCCCTGCGCTGGGGAGTCGGGGCCGAGAAGTGACCGGGCCACGGACCACCACTGGCAGGGACTCGTGCCGTCTGCAGACGGACCGCGAATCCTGGAGGAGCCCTGAGAGGAAAATGCCGCCCTGGAAAGGACATTTCAAGGCCCCTGGGGTCGCCCCCAAGTGGGGCCGGCACCAGCCAAGGCGTCAGGCACGGGGGGGGGGGGGGGCGCGTGGGCAAATAAGGGGAGAGGCCTAGAAGTCTTAAAAGCAACCCGACACTTGCAGATCAAAGAGCCTGCTGGGTAATGCGGTGAGAAAGGTCGGAGGTCAAGGTCAGACCCTCAGAGAACTTCCTGCCTGGCAACACCCCAGGAAGAGCAAGAGCGGTGGGGACAAGCTCACCCGATACCGATACCGGCAAAACCCGCCGTCTGAATGCAGGTGGGGCACTGGGTTTTCTGCTGAGCCACGCACCCTCAATAATGTTTGCTACCTGCTTATCACCAGCCCCTGTCTCATCGGAAGTTTTTCCTCATGGGGAGACAGGGACCCCTGTTCCCGCCCTACCAGCAACACAGGCCAATGGCTGCCCCCCTCCCTGCTCAGCCCCGCCCCTGTCTTCTGTCCCCTGAGCACTGGGACAGGGCAGTCGCCTTCAGAGTGCCCAGCACAGAGTGCACTCACAGGTGCACTTGCTCTGAGCTCCACGCTCCAGCGAGGCTGAGCCCCATCAGCAGAGGTGGAGAGGGGTCAGGGCCAGCCACTGCTGCAAGTCCACACCTGGACGTCGGCAGGAGCCTCGTGCTGACCCCGTGTGGCTGCGTCCTGACCCCCAGAAGCAAGCCGGCGCCTCTGAATTCCGCTGCCTCGGCAGCTCCCTGCAGAAAGAGAGCTGACTTCCCCTCCCTGCCTCCTTCCACTTCCTGTTCAACCTGCTATAAAAAGCCAGGGGGAGCGGGGCCGTGAACTGTCCACGTGGCTCCCCCAGCACCGCCTGCCCCTCCATCCTCCGTCGCCTGCGGAGGGAAGAGGCAGCAAGCAGCCTGGAAGGAGAAACCGGACCCCTGGGCTGGCAGTCCTGTCTGTGCCTGAAGTCAGAAAACACAAAGCAGCTGATCCCAAGGCGAATGTCTGCAGAAGTGTTCTCGACACGGAGGACCAACATCGCCATTCGACGAGTGAGGCTGTGCACGGTAAACACGCCCGTCTCCACCACCGCTCTCAGCGTGGCTCCTGGAGACCGGGAGCTGTGCAAGTTCTTAGCACGGAAATGCAATACAGCCCAGAGCTCAGCACGGCTCCCGCCAGCCCTAAGAAAGAAGGAAGATGCTCTTCATTGTTTGGTGGCTTTGCATGGCTTCCGTGGATTTGGTGGGGCGCTGTGGGGTGGTGCAGCGTGGTTCAGTCGGGGGAGCAGACCAGCGAGCAGCGTGCTCCATCTTTAAGCACAGGTGTGGTACGGCAGGGCGGCTCCCCCTCCCCTCAAGGCTCACAGCCTGGTGTAGTCCCTCCCTTCAAGTGTGGGCTGGACTCGGCGACACTTCCCGTGAATGGCATGTGGCAGAAGTGGTGGGATGTCACGGCTGAGACTGGGCTGTAGAAAGGCTGGTTCCTGCTGCCATGCGTGTCCCTCTCCTGCCCTCTGTCACTGATCTTCCGCTCTGGGGGAGTCGGCTGCCATGTTGTGAGCAGCCCTACGGAAAGTCACTGGTGGAAGGGCCCAACATTTCCAGCCAGCAGCCAGGAGGACCCGCCCCCGCTCCCCCCCCCACCCCGCCACAGTTCCAAGAGCGAGCTGGAGGCCAGCGTCCCAGGAACTGAGCCCTATGGTGATCCCAGCCCTGGCTGGCATCCACGGCAGCCCCGGGAGAGGTCCTGAGCCAGACCCCTTCAGCTAGGGCGCTCTGCTATTTCCGGTCCACAGAAACCGTGGGACGACAAAGGGTCGTTGCTTTTAGCTGCTGGATTTAAGGGTGACTTGGTTTGCCTCCACAGAGAACAAATACATGTGCCCTAGCTCGTGGATGTTTGAGGAGGTGCACACCGCGAATGGCAGCTGTGGGGTTGACGGCCGGGTCAGGCAGGTGACAATCAGTGGAGCAAGGAGGGGCGTGCAGGGACAGTGAGCACCAGGGCAAACCAGGTGACTGCTTACAGGGGAGGATGAGGAGAGGGAAGAGCAGAGGAAAAGCCCTGGGTTCTGATCTGGGTCTGACAAGACCCTGGCAATGCAGCAGGAGCCCAGGGAGCGAGGAGGCGCTCTGGTGGGGCAGGTTGATTGGCAGTTGACCAGCTGTGGAGACAGCGGGCTGAGCGCGGCAGGTGCAGCTCTGCAGGTCCCTGGGGCAGGGGCAGGAACCGAGCAGGAATCAGCCTGCTTCGCATGTATCCTGCACTCGGGCTTTCTACTCTGCGACGCAGCTGCCCCTGGGAGGAGGCATCCTCTGTGTACAAGTGTCTCAGATCTGTCTGGGGAGAACCACGAGGATAAAGGACGCGGTGGCTCTGTTTCCATAGGAAAACAAATCTCCCGATACTTTCTCTGTCCGGAGGAAAAGTCTGCCTTCCCACGGCGCTGTGAGTGCCGAGCGGGTGGAGGCACGAGTGCCCCTTGCGGTTTTCAGAACCTGAGATGAGAGACTCGGACTCGGTCAAAGTCACCTCCCACAGAACAATCCGGAAGTGAGCCGCTGCCTTCGTTTGTTCTGCTTGATGGACACGCGTGGGGTGAGCGCAGACAGGGCACCCCCGACGTCTCCAGCCATTCACAAATATTTGAAGCTGACACTCCACGTGTCCCGGATTCTGCTGCCCACCTCCCTGCCCTCTGCGGACCAGACCCGCCTCCCCATAGGGAGCTCAGGGCGAAGCTGACGGATGACACAACAGCTCAACCCCCAGCTGCAGCTTCACCCGCAACGTGTGCTCTGTCAGCCATGAGGGCTGTCTTACAGCCGGGCTGGCACAGCCGCATGGCTGGGTACAGGGGGTGAGGCGGTGGTGCTCACAGGAACCAGTGGCCCGGGGCCGTCACACATTCCACAGGGACTCAGGGTAGGGTACAAGGCAGCAGCTTGGTGAACACTCTGCTGCCTTGTCCGTGTCTGAACCCCTCTTTCTTCATACAGCCCACGGTGCTCCAGTGTAGTGGGCATCCAGGCTCCTGTCTACAGCATGCACCTGCAGGTCAGGGGCAAAGACACAAAACCGAGCACAGCAATCCTCCTTCGAGGGGCTCTGCTTGTGGGTAAGCGTCCTTGTCAATAAGGTGTTAAATAACAGAGCAGAACTGAAATTAAGATGTTACAGTAGGCTGACGCCATGGCGCAGTAGGTTAATCCTCCACCTGCGGAGCCAGAATCCCATATGGGAAACGGTTCTAGTCCCAGCTGCTCCACTTCTGATCCAGCTCTCTGCTATAGCCTCAGAAAGCAGTAGAAAATGGCCCAGGTCCTTGGGCCCCTGCATCTATGTGGGAGACCTGGAAGAAGCTCCTGGCTCCTGGCTTTGGATCGGCATAGCTCCAGCTGTTGCTGCTATTTGGGGAGTGAACCAACAGAAGGAAGACCATTCTCTCTGTCTCTCCCTCTCACCGTCTGTAACTCTACCTCTCAAAATTTTAAAAAAAGACATTACAGTAAACGTAGTACCTTGCACTCATCAGAAATGGCACAGAGGCGTACTTGAGAAAGGAGCAATTTGCCATTTGCAAAAGTCAGGGTTCTCGGGAGAAACAGACCAACAGGGTATGCAGGTTGGGAGAGAGGCTCATTTTTAGCCATTGGCTCCCAACTGTGGCTGGCGGCACCGACCTGTGCAGTGCAGCCAGCAGCCGGCACTTGACAGACCCCGTGAGAGCTGCTGCTTCAGCCACACAGTGTCTGGACTTGGCAGAGCACCGGTGTCCATGTCACAATCTCCCAATCAAGGAGGGAGCTGCCCTCCCTCCTTGATTCAGATGGTCACACGGTGTCCTGGGAGCTCTAACAGAAGTTCTGTATAATCACTTTAAGTAACACTCTGACCTCAGAATCAGCCCTTAAGGCTTCCTGGTCTGGCTGAAAAGCCCATGAGAGCATTTCAGGCATGAAAAGCCAAGACACTGTGGCAATAAGGGAGATGTGCTTCTTATTCTGCAACCTCGGACTCGGCACATCCGGCCCCAGCTTGTGGGGTGAGGCCGCCCACATGGTGGGACTCACAGCTTCCCTTGGAATCTGCTGACAGCAGAGTTGATCCTGTCTCAGAAGCACCTTCATGGCAGCTCCTCCACTGGGGTTTGCCTGGCACCTGGGCTCTGTGGCCCAGCCAGGCCGACAGGTGCCGGTAGCCTCCACAGTCAGGGAGGCTTGCTCGGAGGAGGCCTTCATCTATCTCAGTGTGGTCGGCTAGGGTGAGAGTGAGGCCAGCAAGCAGAAGTGAGTGAGGGGTGAGTTGATCAGGGAGAAAGGCCAGCAAGCTGTGTGTCTATGAACAGGTCATACCACATGCCACCTGGATGCACACCTGCTGGGGACCCTCTGGAGCCATGGGGGCAAGTAACAGCACACCCCAAAATTCTGCCCTGCTCAGTGGATGCTCACACATTTTTATTCAGGGGCGATGCCTCCCTCCTCACACTCACCATGGTGTCAAGCCTTGGCACTGTCCTGCTCTCCCTTTTCTCTGAATACGACCAGGACCCCCCACCCTCCGTGGCTCAAGGCATTGCCCAGCCTCACTTCTGGCCATTCACCCAGCCCTCGAGCCATTAGCCTGCTCCTGCTGGGAGCTGCCCTCCCTCCTTGATTCAGATGGCCACACGGTGTCCTGGGAGCTCTAACAGAAGTTCTGTATAATCACTTTAAGTGACACTCTGGCCTCAGAATCAGCCCTTAAGTCTTCCTGGTCTGGCTGAAAAGCCCATGAGAGCATTGCAGGCATGAAAAGCCAAGGCACTGTGGCAAAAAATGTCCTACACGAAGGATCTCTGTGAGTGAGACCCCAGTGAAAAGAAGGGGCCATCAAAGAAGGAAGTGCTCTTCTCTAAAGGGAGGAGAGAACTTCCACTTTGCTTAAGGCCTTGTCCAGACACTGATGGACTTTGTGGACTCAAGAGGCTCCCATAGCTGTGGCAGCTCATGTCAAGAGCCTCAGGTGGTCACTGACGCCCTCCATAAGAGTGTTAATTGTTACATCAACATCAGGAGTCACTGTGCACTAACTCCCTGTGCAAGGTTTCTGTCCTCAATGAGTGTATTAAGAGAGTTAACTTTAAAACCAGTTCTCAAATGGTTTGTGTGTGTGTGTGTGTGCAAATTGTTGAAATCTTTACTTAGTATGGAGTTGGTCTTCTGTGTGCAAAGTTAATTGAAAATGAATCTTTTTTTTTTTTTTTGACAGGCAGAGTGGACAGTGAGAGAGACAGACAGAGAGAAAGGTCTTCCTTTGCCGTTGGTTCACCCTCCAATGGCCGCCATGGCCAGTGCGCTGCGGCCGGCGCACCACACTGATCCGATGGCAGGAGCCAGGTGCTTCTCCTGGTCTCCCATGGGGTGCAGGGCCCAAGCACTTGGGCCATCCTCCACTGCACTCCCTGGCCACAGCAGAGAGCTGGCCTGGAAGAGGGGCAACCGGGACAGAATCCGGCACCCCAAGTAAATGAATCTTAATGGAGAATGGGACTGGGAAGGGGAGAGGGAGGAGGAGGAGGGGTGGGAGTATGGGTGGGAGGGCAGGTATGGCGGGAAGAATAACCATATTCCTAAAGTTGTACTTATGAAATTTATATTCCTTAAAAATAAATTAAAGATAAAAGTTCTGTGTAACATGTGCTGGGCACTCCCCACGTGCCAGGCACAGGGTGGGGTGTCGTTCTTTGCCCCACTTGGCAGATGTGGAAACTGCGGCAGGAGAGGCTGAATCTCTTGGTTGAAGTCACAGAATCGGGCCGTGGGGGGGTGAGCATCTGTACGCTGACCCGCGGCCTCACCCCTCTCTTCCAGCTTCCCCAACCCGACCCCACCCTGCCGAGGTTCGTGCAGAGAGTCGGTTTATGGTTTAGAACTGGGCCTGGAGGTGTGTGACAGATGCCACGTGGCAGACTGGAGACACAGGGGATGGGTGTTGCCCTGCCGTCTGGAACAGCCTCTCCAGGACTGCAGTGTAGACACACAATCCCAGCACTCAGAAGGCCCGCGTGTGGCACAGGGGCCCAGCCCTCCCGGACCACTGCCTGGCCATCATGATTCCATGGGACGTCCCTGAATCCCGGGCCACGTTCACATCTTGAGGGCCCCCAACCAGAGAAGAGTCAGCCCTACAACCCCAACATGAGTTACTAAAAATGAAAATGGGGCATAAGGAAGGGGTCCAAAGTCACAGCTCGCGCCCTGTCACTACTGCTCCAACACCGCATATCAGAATCTCTTCAAAGACTTTTGTTTTCTGCCCCTGTTTTGCTGGCACCGTAAACAAGTTTGCAATCCACTTTTCAGATAATTTCACACTGTTTGTATATTTGTTATAAAATTCCCTTTCAATTTAAAAGTTTTATTTATTTATTAATTAATTTATGTTGAAAGGCAGAGAGAGAGAGACAGACTCCATCCACTGGTTCACACCCCACACCCCAAAGGCCCACAACAACTGAGCTGGGCGAGACCAGAGCCTGGAGCCAGGAGCTCAGTCCAGCATCTCTGAGATCAGTCGCACGGCCCCAGGTACTGGAGCCAAACCACAGCTTTCCGGGGTGCACGTCGGCAGAAGCTGGAATCAGGAGCCAAGCCAAGACAGGAGCCCGGCACTCCGTAGGGGATGTGCACCAAACGCTTGCCCCGTAAGTTCCCCTCTTTTAATTTAAGGAGTACGTTTGGTTCCAGCACCCTCGCTTGAGTGGCCCAGGCTGTCTGAACTGTGGTGAGCTCCTTGCAAAAAACAGCCACTTAGAACAAATTGTAAAGATGTTTGGGTTAAGTTTGGCCTTTTACCGTGAGTCTTCTTGTTTTCAGTTGCATGGAGATCTTTCAAAAATATTTTGCTTAACATGCATTCAAAGAGGTTTAAATCATATCTTCCTAGACATGGAGAAACGTGATGCACACAGGGAAACACTGCAAATGGGAAATGTGACATAGTGAGAACTGGGCTGGGTCCTGAGAACCCCGTATGTTAGTGGAGGGAGCGCTTCATTGCACACACAGTCCTCAGGAAGGTTTAGGGGGAAGTGCTCAATGCCATGCCCGTAACTGCCTCCTGAGCGAGGCACCAGTGACTATTGTCTGCAAAGTGTCTGAGCAAAACGGCTCCTGCAGCCGCAGCACCCAGAGTCCCCCGGGGCCCCGCACCTGCCCGTGGCGGCAGAACAGCCATGAGTCCCAGGCAGGGACCCAACAGCACATCTCCACCTCCAGGACGCGTGGCCACAGACCAAGTGGTGGAAAACAACAGAAATTCTTGTCTCACAGTTCTGGAAGCCATAAATCTGACATCGAGGGGTCTCCAGCACTCTGTCCAAAGGCCCGGGGGTGGGGTGGGGGCGGGGCGTCTGGAGGTCACCGGTGATTCTTGACTTGCCGTCCCTCTGTTGTGTCTCTGTGTCTCTTCTCATCTGGACACTGGTCCTACTGGATTAGAGCCCACGCTGATGACCTCATCTTAACTTGATTGCATCTTGCAAAGTCTCTATTTCCACATATGATTGCAGGAAAGAGCTTCAACACACGTCAACCCACGACAACAGCCAGCTGCCTTCATCATCTCCACCCCTTGCTCCCAAGCTCAAGGCCAAGACTTCTCTACCTCCCCCCAGCCCTCCAGGGCCGGCTTTCCCATCTCCCCCACACACACACCTGGGGCTTAGCACCTCTGCTTCTCAGGTTACTTCCCCTGAGCCCCCCCCCCCTTCCCAGTCACTTCCTCCCATGCCTCAGGGCCCTGCTCAGACCCCACTACTCTAGAGCTAAAGCCAGGAAGGATTCTGAAAATCTCTGGGACAGCTTCTGTCTTACTCCTCAGTCACGCGTTGCCACCTCCCGTATTTCAGTTCTGCTGCCAGGGGCTGGCACCAGGCACAGCCGTTGACACCTACGTTCCCATGTCCGAGTACTTGGGTTCAAGTCCCAGCTCTGCTCTCCCTTCCAGCTTCCTGCCCATGCACACCCGTGGAGGCAGCAGGTGATGTCTCAAGTAGTTGGGTCCCTGCCACCCATGTGGGAGACCTGGATGGAATTCCAGACTCCTGGCTTTGCCCTGGCCCAGCCCCAGCTTTGTGAGTAAACCAGCAAGTAGGATCTCTCTCTCTCTCTCTCTCTCTCCTCCTCTTCCTCCCTCTCTCTCAGTCTCTCTCCCCCTCTCTCCCTTCCTCCCTCCCTCTCTCTCCCCTCCTCCCTCCCTCCCTCCCTCCCCCATCTCTCCCTCCCTCCCTCCCTCTCTCTCTCCCCCCTCTCTCCCTCCCTCCCTCCCTCTCTCTCTACCCCCTCTCTCCCTCCCTCCCTCTCTCTCCCTCCCTCCCTCTCTCTCTCCCCCTCTCTCCCTCCCTCCCTCTCTCTCCCTCCCTCCCTCTCTCTCTCCCCCTCTCTCCCTCCCTCCGTCTCTCTCCCTCTCTCCCTCCCTCCCTCTCTCTCCCTCTCTCCCTCCCTCCCTCTCTCTCTCCCCCTCTCTCCCTCCCTCCCTCTCTCTCCCTCTCCCCCTCTCTCTCCCTCCCTCCTCTCCCTCTCCCCCTCTCTCTCCCCCTCTCTCCCTCCCTCCCTCTCTCTCCCTCTCCCCCTCTCTCTCTCTCCCTCCTTTCCCTCTCTCTCCCTCCCCCCCTCTCCCTCCTCTCCCTCTCTCTCCCTCCCCCCCTCAGTCTCTCTCTCCCTCTCCCTCTCTCTCCCTCCCTCCCTCCCTCCCTCTCTCCCTCTATCTCCCTCGCTCTCTCTCTCTCCCTCCCTCTCTCTCCCTCCCTCCCTCCCTCCCTCTCTCTCTCTCCCTCTCCCTCCCTCTCCCTCTCTCTCCCTCTCAATCTCTCCATCTCTCTCTCCCACTCTCTCTCTCTCCCTCACTCTCTCTCCCACTCTCTCCCTCTCTCTCTCTCCCTCCCTCTCTCCCTCTCCCTCTCCATCTCTCCCTCTCTCTCTCCCTCTCTCCCTTTCAAACAACTAAAAAAATTAAAACTTTTATGCTGGAAAGCTCCTCTCGTGTGCATGGTCTTCTGATTCCTCAGCAGTCACATTGGAGTGGCCTCTGCCCAAAGCCTTTCTGTACAGAGAGACAGGGAGCCCCCGGCCTGGGCTGGGCACATCTGTCAGTCTAGGGAGGCCTTTCTCGGCCTGGGACCCGGCGTGCATGTCCACCAGTGGGCCTCAGAGTGGCCCCAGCTGTGCACATCTCAGGCTCCACGGAGAAGGGGTCGGATCACCTGCAGACTGACGCCTGCTACTGGAGCCACTGGCGCTCCATCCCTCCTCCAGGGAGCAAGACCTCATTCTGCCCAGGGCCTGGGTGAGTCGTATCTTTCTCAGTGACCCGAGCCAGGAAGTGGATGACACCCGGGACTGCCGTCCCTGGTGCAGTGGCATTCCTCCCCAGAGGTGACAGCAGCTAACCCTGCCTCACCAATTCTGTCTCTTCTCCTGCGTCAAAGACTGACCACACTGATGGTGCCAAATGCCACTACACAGAAGGTGCTCAGCGTATGTGTGGACTGTGAATCTCATTATTCATTGGAAAGAGGAATGGCTTCCTCTGTGTGACACATCAAATAATTGACTTTGCTGTCACTCAGTTGATGAAAGTCTTTGGACAGCTTCCAGCCAGTGGATCTCATTCGTTTGAAAGGGGATTCCCGGCTGGCGCCGCAGCTCACTAGGCTAATCCTCCGCCTAGCGGTGCCGGCACACCGAGTTCTAGTCCCGGTCGGGGCACCAAATTCTGTCCCGGTTGCCCCTCTTCCAGGCCAGCTCTCTGCTGTGGCCAGGGAGTGCAGTGGAGGATGGCCCAAGTGCTTGGGCCCTGCACCCCATGGGAGACCAGGAAAAGTACCTGGCTCCTGCCGTCGGATCAGCGCGGTGCGCCGGCCGCAGCTTGCCGGCCGCAGCGGCCATTGGAGGGTGAACCAGCGGCAAAGGAAGACCTTTCTCTCTGTCTCTCTCTCTCACTGTCCACTCTGCCTTTAAAAAAAAAAGAAAAGAAAAGAAAGGGGATTCCCTCAGGACACCTGCTACACTTCAGATCTCCAGGCCCACTGCAGATCCTAGTGCAGTGGGGGGAATGTGGGGCCAGGAATCTGCATTTCAGCAAGCACCGCCCCCTCCCCGGTGATTGACACGTGGTTTTCCAAACACTCTGAGAGCTGGCGATTTAAGCACAGCCGGGGACAGGGTGAGAAGGTATTGGATTGGTGACTTCATGTGGGCACACACCCAAAGTCCATGCACAAACACACACATGCACACACACACACACATACATACACCTGTTCAACTGAAATTTTGACCACGTTGATTAGCCTGTTCTGCTCTTAAAATCTTGTGACGTATGTCATGATCGTGGGTCATTTTTGCCCCTGGATCCAAACAAATGTGTCGGCATTTCATTTTCAGCATAGTATTTTGACAGGCGCGTCACCACCAGGATTCCAACTCTGGAGCCTTGGCCTCCACACCAGGGAGAACTCGGCTGCTGAGATTCACAACAAGGAGAGTAAACCAGAATGGAGAGGAGCTGGAAAATACGACCCACTTGGAGCTGGCCCCACAGGGAGACCTTGGCTTCCCACATCAATGTGCGGGGCAGGTGGGGACGCTCACCCCAAAGGAAGGGCCAGCAGCAGACCCTGGTCTCTGCTGCTTGGTTTTTAATTTTTTTTTCACTTTATTTGGAAGGCAGAGAGACAGAAACAGAGAGCTCTTTCAGCCCTTGGTTCGAGCCCCCCAAATACCCGCAACAGCTGGGGCTGAGCCAAGTGGAAGCCAGGAGCCCAGAACTCCATCCAGGTCTCCCGTGTGAGCGGCGGGGACCTGACCACCTGCTGCCCCCGGGGAGCCGCATTCGCAGGAAGCTGGATCAGAAACAGAGACTGGATCCGAGCTCCCCAACGTGGGATGCAAGCACCCCAAGCAGTGACTCCATTGCTGCCAGAAGTGCCTGCCCCTGTTCCCTCAAAGACCCATGTGCCCCTCCTCACTGCGCCATCTCCTGGCACAGCTGCAGCCACGTGACTAGCTCTGATCAGCTGATCTGTGGCACGCGCCCTTTTGTTCACCGACACGGCCGTGTGTTGAGGAGATGACGTCAAAGGCGATTGATTCCTGGGGGACTGTGATGACGCAAGTTTCTTGACTCACTGGTGATAGAAATTGACGAGCAGTCAACGTTCAACCCAGGCAAAGTCTACTGGGGGCTCATGCGTCAGCATGCCGGCGACAACACAGCGGAGAGGTTCCACCCACCAGTCCCCCGAGGGAGCTGAGCGGGGGCTCTTGAAGGGTTGGGAAGCCATGGCCGGGGCCTCTGGTCTCTGTCTTGTCCCCCTCAGCACATGGCACTTTGATTTGCATCCAGCTCAGTGCCCTGCACGGACACAGCTGCTTCTTTTGCACACGACATGACAAGCAGACGGCGATGTGGCTTGCTATGCCTCCCGAGGGAGGCTGTACCTGCTGGTACAGTGTGGCTGGGCTGTCCTGGCCACGCACGAGGGTTGGGGACTGCCTAGCAGGGCACTAGGGTGTACTTCCTGGTTAGGTTCTGCACACTCTCTGCGCCTGGTTGGTGCGGAGCTGGGTGGAGATGGATGCAGAGGGGCTTGGCTGAGAGAACTGCTTCTATCCTGTCTCGGCGGGAGGGTGCTGAAGTAACCCACACAATGCAAGAGGAGTGCATTTGCATGGGGGAAGCGGCAGGAAGAGTCTCCCAAAAGGCTCCCTGGGTGGCGTGGGCTGGCAACCATGAAAACAAAGCTGGACAGGCCGATTGTACTGATGCACTTGGTTCTGGGTGCATCCCCGTAAAGCGGGCGCCCTTGACTCTTCATTGAGAAATGAGACGGCACAGGTGCAGGAGATGGAGAAGCCGCCGAGGCCCTGCTTTGCCGAGGGAAGCACCCCGTCCAAAGCCAGCCCAGGCCCCCGCGGCCCCTGCACTTCCTGCCTCTTTCCTGCAGGGCCCGGACAAGGCAGTGCGACCCCCAGGTGCGCCACCCTGGAACTGAGTGGGTCTGGACGGTTCCCCAGGTACCGCCTTTCCGTCTTGGGCTTTCTGCACTCCTGCACCGCACCTGGGAGCCGGGATCGTGCCCACAGTGGGAGGAACACAGAAAGGCAGGGAGAGGGGCCATGAGCAGAACAGAAACACATTCCCACCGCCCTTTCTCAACAGCTACCGACCGGGAACACACAGAACCGCCAGTCACACACACACCGACAGCTAAGACCACGTCTCAGCAGGAGCGACAATGATCTTTGCTCAGCAAAGCCGTCCCCTCAGCCTGAGCTCTGTGGATGTCTCCGATTTGCACAGTGGCCGCCGCTTTGTTCCCAGTGTGAAGAGGTGGGCACTACGGTTTGAATTCCTTCTCACTGTTTCCTTTTCTCCCTTTCTGGGCAGATTTCAAAGAGCTCTTTCAAAGTTCATTTCCAGGGGCTTGTTTAGTTTAAAAAAAAAAAAGCCTACGGATTTTTCTCGGCCGACTTCACGTCTGAAGCACACCCAGTTCCCGCCCCGAATACTTTCCTCTGTGCGTTGCTCTGGGTGGGTTTTGTTCTGCGCGGAGCCAGTGTTGCCACAGGCCAGACAGGGCGCCTCCCGAGCGGCCCCAGGGGCCCGGTGCTTCTGCAGGAACCAACACAGAGGGAAACAGGCACTCCACACCCTCGCCCACCCCGGAGCTCTCTGCTTAGACGGAGGCTTGGGCAGCTTCCCCTGCACACTGAAGGTGGTCCTGGTTTCTCTGCTGCAGCCCGGGATACATCTGTGCCCCTGCTGTGTAATAACCAGGTGAGGCCCCGGCCCGGCGCAGCCGCAGCAGCCGCAGGCTCCGCCTTCTCTTACCTTCCCTCTTGCCCACAAGCAAAACTGAGAACACACAGGGCAGCAAGAAAGTGACACAGGAATGTGAGATGGATTACGCTCACGACGGGAGCTTGGGCGGAGTGAACACTTGACTTCCTTGAGGCAGCGTAGCCGCACCTGACCTTAATAAAAGGCTGCTCGGTGCTTAGAAAAGCTGTACAAAGTGGAACACGCTCCAGCCAAGAGAACGTGCAGAGAATCCTGAAGTCAGCCGTAAAGCACCTGTCTAAACGCAGTCAATCATTTCTGTCTTCTTTTTGTAAGATGTCCATGGGAATCGGATTTTTGGAGGGTCTCCGTGAGTTTGGACTTGAACTTGCTTTCTCTCCGGGTGGTAAGAGAAAGTTGACATGGAGCGTGGAGCGGAAGAAAGGGGTCAACAGGTGCAGACGCCATGCGATCGAAACTTTCTGAGACTTTCCAAAATGCACGGGCAGACCACATCCACCAAAACCCAGTGGATGCCGGCCTCAGTGCTTTACCGAAATTATCTCATGCAGCCCCCACTAAACCTCATTATAGATGGAGATTTCCATCTACAGGTGGGGAAACTCAGGCCAAGCGCCCCAGGGAACACCCATGCTTACAGCCCAGCTGGGGACGTGGCGTCTGCTCCTGTCTGGCAGCTGACTCTGCAGCCTGGGCTCCGATTCCTGAGTGTAACTAAAACTTAGTCAAGAAGGGGACAGGTGGTCAGCTGGCATCGTCATGGATCGTGCGGGCAGCACAGCCAGAGGTCTGCACACAGCAGAGCAGTAAAACGAGGCAGGGAGACAATTTCCTAGGAAAAGCACAAGGGCGAGAGAACCCGAAGCCCCTGCCTGCCAGATTCCTAATCCATTTGTAGAGCGAGGACTGCCAGCTACACTGTTACAGTTCAAGTGCATCTGTAATCGCCATTAAATCAGAGTATGTCTAACTGAAGCTCAGAGTCTGCCGTAAAGAGACCCACCCAGGCAACCGCCACCTTTCCATAGGCAATGTTCTCTGATGATGTCAGCATTGTCTATTACCTAGAACGCTTCTCCCCAAAGGTCTCAGGACCTGCAGAATTCTGGGCGGAGGACTGGGACTAGTGGGGGCAGGGCACGGGCAGAGGAGAGGGGGGCTTAGAGACCACAGAGGGACCAGGAGGAGCCGCGGCCGGTCGCTACTTCCTCGTGGTCACGGTTCCTCACCAGTGAGCGCCTTTGCTGCCACATCCCTGCCTTCTTCCCTTGTCCGGGGGGGTGGGGTGGAGAAAGGAGTAAAGAGAGTGTGAAAGGAAATTGGCAGAAACGAAAAGGCTCTAAAGGGCTTTGCACTGGGGCAGGTGTTGTGGCACAGAGAACTAAGCTGACCCCTGAGGTGCAGGCGTCCCGTGGTGGAGCACAGGTTCAAGGCCTGGCTGCTCTGCTTCTGACCCAGGTCCATGCAATGTGTCTGGGAAAGCAGCAAACAACGGCCCAAGTGCTTGGACCCCTGCCACCCACATGGGCGACCCAGAGTTCCAGGCTCCTGGCTTCTGCCTGGCCAGCCCCGGCTATTGCAGCCATCTGGGAAGTGAACCAGCAGATGGAGTCTCTCTTTCTGCGTGTATCCCTCTGTTACTCTGTTTCGAATAAATAAAATCTTTAAAACAAAGAGGTTCTGCATTGCTCTGAAGGTGAGAGGGTTAAGAGCAAGCGGTTGTCACCCCCACGTCCCCAGCGGCAATTAGGGTCCATTCTTCCGGGAGCGGGAGGGAGGGAGTGTGAATGGCTGGACAGACTGACGGCCATTAGGTCGGGTCCTTGTCGCAATGAGAAAGGGGCAGAGTCCTTTAAGAGTGGACAAAGTGCTTTTCCCAAAAAGCTGCCTTTATTTAGCAAAACAAAACCACCGATCCCACCCTTCTGATGGGTTTTGGTTTTATCCTGAGCAGGTTAGACAGGATTACAAGTCCAGCCCTCTGGCCAGTTCGGGTCTCAGCCCTGCCCTCCGATGGCCAGCTGTTAATTCTGTTCCTACTCCCATTGTGCATTAAAGACCCCCACTGGCAATGGCTGGGGCAGTCCTCCCTTGGAGCTCCTACCCCCCACTGGCAATGGCTGGGACATTCCTCCCTTGGAGCCCCCCTCTTGATGCTGCAGCAGGAGGTCCCTCACTTAAATAAATCTCACTTTGCTCACTGTCCCTGTCCACGTGGAAATTCTACACAAGACGAGAAGCAAGGTCACCTTCATTGTCCCGTAAGAATTTGACAGCCGACGGATGGAGTCACCCAATCTTAGGCTGTGAACCTCCAAAAGCATGAGTTAAGGGGCTGGTGCTGTGGTGTAAGGGTTAAGCCATCCCCTGCAATGCCAGAATCCCATATGGGCACCGGTTCACATCCCGGCTACTCCACTTCTGATCCAGCTCCCTACTATTGTGCCTGGGAAAGCAGCAGAGGATGGCCCAAGTACTTGGGCCCCTGCACACATGTGGGTGACCTGGTTGGAGTTTCAGGCTCCTGGCTGGCTTTGACCTGGCCCAACCCCAGCTGTTGTAGCCCTTTGGGGAGTGAACCAGAGAATGGAAGATCTCTGTGTGTGTGTGTGTGTGTGTGTCTCCCTATCTCTCTCTGTAACTCTGACTTTCAAATAAAAGAAACAAATCTTAACAAAAAATATTAGAAAAACCACCAGGAGAAATCCTCTCGCTCTCAGTAATATCAAACAATGTTTGCTATTTGCTTCTTTGGAGAAGAGAAAGCAGGCGCGGGCAATGAATGGGTATGTTGAGGAAATCACAAACTGATTGAGATAAGGAGGGTTTGTGCGCTTTCCAAGGAGGCAACAACTGACGAGATTAATCCAACTGTCTCCCGTTGTCCCAGACAGGGTTCTCAACGTGGGATCTGTGGGCCCCTGAGGGATCCAGGAACAGGAATGTCTGGCCAATCATTAAGCTTCCTGGGGAGTGGATTCAGAGCGCCCATCAGATTCTCAGTGGGGCTCCCCGGGCTGGGGAGGTGAAGAACTGTGGATCAGAAGGTCAGGCGAGGGTGGATCTTTGCTCAGGGTGCCTCCCGAGGAAAGCCAAAGTGGTGGCTCCGTCAGACTTTCCAGAAGCTCGGATCCTGCAGTCCTTCCTGGCAAGCACCCACATCCTTTCATCGTTTGTCTGGAGAGAAAGTTTAGACTTTTCTCACCATCTGCCCACTGAGTCGCGGGGGGCCCTGTCCATTTTCCCGGGACACAGAGCATCTGGAAGACAGCCCCTCCCCCAGGCAGTCTGACTAGTGCAGAGGACGGAGGCTTCGCTGTGGACCCTGTGCTACCACGGGTACAGCCTCAGATCGCCTGAACGTCTGGAGGATTCCTAACGTCTGTCGCGCCTTGAATGTCTTTGACAAGCAACATGTCTGGATCTTTCTGTGTCTGTTACCTCGGGACTCCAGCATTTCTCGTTTATCTCACCCAGTTGATTCTGAGTAGATGAAAGGGCGGGACTTCCTGTTTATTCCTCTCGGTTCTCACCTTGCTGGATACGGTAATTCATTAGTATCCCAGGATACCTGGGGGCCTCAATTTCTCATCCAACAACAACACAACAGTTGTCCCTCCCAGCTTCATGTCACTCAGTGTCCTGTCCCAAGTCCCTGGCC
Organism: Oryctolagus cuniculus; assembly: GCF_051225735.1. NCBI lineage: Eukaryota > Metazoa > Chordata > Mammalia > Lagomorpha > Leporidae > Oryctolagus > Oryctolagus cuniculus. The sequence continues at coordinate 8,589,374 of NC_142871.1, read as the reverse complement.
TCGACAGTGACCTGAGAGAGAAGACCAGGGCCTGGCAGCTCCTCCAGTGTGGTGCTCGTTTAGGGTGATCGTTAACCCACACTCTGCAGAGACCAAGGGTTCAACCAGCTGTCAGTCCTGCAGACCAGACAGAGCCCAGTCCACACTTCTCCGTCTTGGTGACCGGCTCATCACAAAACTCATTCTTAACTCTTCTTGGATACAGTGTCCTGAGACGCTGTTACTCCGCCTGTCGAAACCTCTTTCGGGGAGACAGACGTTGGCTGCCTGGGATGGAATACACGCGCCGGGAGATGGCTTGTAAGCTCCCTGTCAGTGGAGGTTTGCCACTGGCTGGCTGGTTACCGATAGGAATAAAATGGGAGAGACTCAGCTCGCAAATAAGGGAGGGATCCTGGGATCGGGACAGTGACTTGGGACTTGGGGACTGTTGACTGCGGATGGCTCCCGAGTGATGGGGCAGTTTGAACAGTGGCTTCAGATGCAGCTCGATCCAGGGCTAAGCGAAGCCATCACAACCCTCTTCTGCTCGGCCGCCTACATCCGGCTCTCGTCCCATGCTGTACTCAGACGGCTACAGCCGAACCTGGGGTGCTCAGACCACCAGGCCCAGAGAGGGAGAGAAAACTGTTGCCGGTGTTCCTAGCAAGCATCTTAAAGCCTGCACCGATTAGACTGGCTTAGGCCATGTGTCCGTCCCATGACGCTCGCTGCAGCCAAACAGATGAGATAGACTGTTCTGGTTATCTCCTGCTGCATGACACACAGCTCCAACACTGGAGCCCACAACAATAATCATCGCATTCCTATGGCTTCTGTGGGTTAGGAACTTGGGCGAGTTCGGCTGGGTGACTCAGACGTGGGTCCCTGGTGGCTCTGCAGTCAGATGGTGGCTACAGCTGGGGCAGCAGCAGGGAGGCGCTGACCAGGATCGCTCCTTCTTCGTGATTCTTAGTGGTCCTGCCTATGGGGCCAGCTTGGGCCTCCCCATGCGACAGAGGTCTCTGGGCAGCCAGGCGATGATCCAGAACAAGTTGAAAGTGTTGCCCTCTCTATGACCCAGTCTCGGAACTTCCATGGTGTCCTTGAGCCCTGCTCTACTGGTGAAAACGGTCACAGAACCCATCCAGTTTCGAGGGGGAGAGTATATGGGCTTTACTTCCTGGCAGAAGACTGGCAGGGTCCTGGACGAACATTCCAGAAGAGCAGTCATCTTGGGAAAATACAATCTGCCACATATCTGGAGGGGCCCAACCCAACCAAAAGCCAGCCCTGAGCTGAGGCAGTGGAGTCTCCCAAAGTGCACCTGGGTGTCACTGATGGGAGGAAAGGGGCGTGGCCAGGGAGACACCATCTGTCAGGGGCCCTAATGGGTGGGTGCTTTTCCTACCTACTTTAATTTCTGATACACATCATAAGATTGCTTTATCATATGACTTAAACTTTTACAGAAAATGTGTATTTAGCCAAAACTGAACACAACAACTTGATTTTTAAAAACAAGACGTTATCAGGTTACACTTCGTTAACTCAGATCCAGCAGTTAAGACTCAACCTTGACTGGTTAGGCTGTGGTGTCTTTGTGTTGGGATAAATAACTCAGCAGTACTGACAGCAGTAAGAGGCAAGGGACTATTTCTGAGGGCGTGGGCAACCAGTTTGGATGTTGAGGAGAAAGGGTGCTAAGTTCTTTGGAGACTACAGAAGTTCTTTCTCATCCTCATCCTATTAGAATGTTATGAAATTCAAATAAGAATCTTGTGAGGGGCCGGTGGCATGGCTCACTTGTTTAATCCTCTGCCTGTGGTGCCAGCACCCCATACGGGCACTGAATTCTGTCCTGGCTTCTCCTCTTCCAGGCCAGCTCTCTGCTGTGGCCAGGGAGTGCAGTGGAGGATGGCCCAGGTCCTTGGGCCCTGCACCCCATGGGAGACTAGGAGAAGCATCTGGCTACTGCCTTTGGATCAGCGCAGCACCAGCTGTGGCAGCCATTTGGGGAATGAACCAACAGAAGGAAGACCTTTCTCTCTCTCTCTCTCTCTCTCTCTCTCTCTCTCTCACTGTCTGTAACTCTACCTGTCAAATAAAAAAAAAAAGAATCTTGTGAACTCATGTAAAATGTATGCAGAATGAAGCTGCATTTCTTTTAAAATAGTGCAGTATTTTTCTGCTTTTGCTAAAGGGCTATTGACTTCCTCCTCATTGGAGTCAGGTTTTCTGATTGTATAGTTGACGAGAAATAAACCAAAAGAAAGACAAGACGCAGTGCTACAAGTTCACGACTGAAAGGCAAAGCACACTCCGGGGGACAGCCACTTTGAGAACTGCCTTTCATCGCCCAGATTGGCCGACAGCAGGCACAGCTCCGCCTCCCTCCTCCCGGGGTGCCGTCGCAGCCCTGTCAGCACAGGGGATCTGCCCTGCCCTGCCCAGCCCTGCCCTGCCCTGCCTTGGCTGTGGCCAGCCGTGGCTCTGGAAGATTTCTGAGCAAATTCCAGCGAGCGACCCAACAAGGGAGCCAGCTAGAAGGCGAGGGTTGAACACTGGCCAGCTGCTGGGTCTGGAGGAGTGCAGATGGCAGGCTCGCTGCTTGCTTCTGTTCCTTCTACCAGCCTAGGACGTCGGCCTATGACTTTGACAGAATGGAGATTCTATTCAGGTGGCACAAAAGCCTACTGTCTATGTTGAATTTCTTTCTAGATACACAGATTCTTGAATGTGTGACTTCTTGGCCCACAGCAGCGCTTGCCAGCTTTTGCCAATGCAGTGTGTGCCCTACATGCAACAGGTAGGTCCGTGCAGTGCGTTCTCTGTCACGCTGGAGCTGTTCTGACCCACTGAGCAGTGAGTGGCTGGCCAACTCTAGCCCGCTGACCACCTTGGCTCTTCAGCAAGGCTGTCGGAGTAAATCTCAGGATCTTCACTTCAACCTCCAAGCAGGTTCAAGTTCCTGAAAAAGGTTCAAGTTCCTGAAAAAGGTTCAAGTTCCTGAAAAGAACTCCTGCTGAGGCCGTGCGCACCAGGAAGCCAGCAGTGTACGTCGAACGGGTGATTTGGCCTCTGCCTTGAGCACCGCCAAGGGATCAGGTGTGTGAGAGGGGCCAGTGATGCCGCGGTTTGGGGTGTGAACGTCTTCTTTGCACGAGGCCCACAGCCTGGGGAGTCAGATCACGCCTGGGCTGGTGGCCCGCGGTCCAGTGCCGGCGGGCGCTGTGCCGCAGTGTGGCGAGAGCACTGGGAGCTTTTCTTATCCTTTTCAAAGGAAGGAACCGGAGTTGACTTCATCCCCAGGGCCACTCTGGGGCTCTTCTGTAATCATCCAGGCTCCCCAGACTTCCAGGGTCTGCGGAGATGAACAGCACGGCACGTGGGCCTCAAAGGAGCCAGCTCAACACGCCGGCTCAGCCCACTTCCATTTCGTCTTCTATTTTACCATCTCATGCGTGGAAAGGCTCATCAGAGAACAGGAAAATGGTGCAGTCAAGTGACCAGAGAGTTCCAGAAGCCCCTGGAGGCCCACGTGCCGGCTCCGGTCTCTGAGTTCTGCAGAGCTGTCGCGCGACACTGACCGTCCAGAAGCCCAGGGTCCTGCTCCCACTCCCCCTCATCACCTGCTGTTGGCCACAGCCTCCTCTCACTGCTGCATTCCTATGGAAAGAATGAATACAAATTCCTGTCCTGCCCACACATGCACACACGTCCACAAGTAAAACTGCCTTACCTCGGTAGGGCCTCACTCTGCCCCCGGCCCTAAACCTCGTGACACTGAAGGAGACACCTGGGAGGCATCGGGGCACAGGAGGCTCAGTGCAGTGGGGCCCCGGTGGGGTGGGAGCTAGGGCAGCGGCCGGCCAAGGGTGACGGGCAGTGACCGTGCCCCTGCGGCCCAGCAAAGGGTGCTGTGTCACACTGGGCTCCCAGGAGGCTCCTCCTCCAGATTCCCCAGGCTGACTGACAGCTCATAAGGAGCCACTTGGGTCCCCCAGGACGCCAGGGTTACACTGCTGGGAGAGGATGCACGTGGCAGACGCTCTACCCCCCTGTGGGAACCGCACATTCTGCTGTGTAGACATCGGGGGCCTTTGGCACTGCTGGCACAGCCCCTCCCAGCTCCAGCTGATTCCAAGAGCCAGCACGCCTGCCCTGGGGGTGTACCCATCACTGGGAAATCTTGCGATGCAGAGCCCACACTCACAGGCATCCTGCCTCCTCCAAGGGCCCTCATACTCTGGGCCACCATTGCCCTGCCCTGACCACCCCAGAGCCAGGCCAGGCACCTAGAGAAGCCACCGCGCCCCAGAGCCCCCCAGAGTCTCTCCTGGCTCTCACTCCTGCCTCGCCCGTTCCTCCCCTCCGTGGAAGCTCTTGCCCCCTCCTCCTGGGAACTGGGAGCCCCACCTGCCTTCTCCATGGCAGTCGGCTCCCGAGCTGCTGGCCTCACAGTCCCCGATTAATAATCCTAATCCCACCATTTAAAGCGGCAGCCCCCTTTCTCGTGGATGACTTACTCTGCCAGACAAGTCTCTCTCACAAGCCGCTCCCCTGGCTGGGTGTACACAAGTCTTTCTCCTGCTGGGAAGGTCACGGTCACCAGCCAGCCCAGTGTGTGCAGAGTGGGTAGTGACAGAACATGGCTGTCACAGCAGAGCACTGGCAGGCTTCCTTAGCCACACAGAGTGGCTCTCGGCATAGGTGGAGGTGCTCGGCGCCATACAGAGTGGCTCTGCGCATCTCAGCCTAGGGCTAGCCCGCAGGAGTGCGTGTGTGCGGATACGTTCTCCATGGTCCGCTGTGTGTGTGCACATCATCACAGTGACGTGTTGGGGACAGCAGGGAGCAGAGGACCTCTCCCGTCCCAAGCACTAGTACACATCAGTGGTGGATGGCAGATGACAGGGAGACCCAGCAGGAAGGAGGCAGCTGGCTTGCCACAGGAAGAGGGCGTCTTCTGCTGGGCCCCAGGACAGAGCAGGGCAGCAGGAGGGTGCCCCTGCCACCACTGGGCAAGGGATGGAGAGCGTGGCAGGGCCTCATGGTGCTGGCCAGACCCACTGCTGTGGTTTCAGTGTCCTCGTGGCGTGTGTATTAAAGGTTTGGCTTCCCAAGTCTTAAGTGAACAGTTAGTGGACTAAGGGGGGGCCCATAGTCCACCCCGGAAGGCAGGGTCTTTAGGAAGTCATTAAACTGGGTGCCCCCACCATCAGATCCCAGTGGTTCTATACACAGCGACCACACACACCTAGAGGACACGCTCCCTCCCTCTCTGCCTCCTAGCTTGCCAACTGATCCGTCCTCCACAGCTGACCCACACCCACCCATGGGGCAGCTCGATCTTGCACTGTGACTCTGCAAAATCACAACCCGATGAAACCTCTGCCTTCCTAAGTAGCCTGCATCAGGGCCGGAGCCATGGTGCAGAAACCCGACTGACACACGGGCTCGTCCACAAGCTCCTGGAGCTCCGCCCAGGACCCCTGTGGGGAGCTTTGCAGGTGTCTTAAATCCTGTGTTAAGGGACCCATCCGGGCACAGCTGGAATCACCGTCATCCTTGGATGCCTCATTCGGGGGCTCAACCAAGCCAGGACTGGACATGTACAGGCTTTTTCTTACCTTTTTACCCTAAACAATGCAGTGTAACAGCTGTGTACTAGCATTTACATTGACCTGGGTATACAAAGTCATTCAGAAATGATTTAAAGCACCCAGAAGATTGCATAGGTTAGGGGCAAATGCTACGCCATTTCCTATCAGGGCCTTGAGCATCTGTGGACCCGGGGACCCCCAGGGGCATCCGGAAACCAGTCCCCTGTGGACACCAAGGGAAAATCTGTTTCCAGAAGTCACTGTGCAGGTCTTTTTCCCGCCAGGAAATCTCAGATTCTGACTACAATTACATTTGAATTTTTCCGGATGATTCTCATCACTTTCTCTGGAATCGCAGAGTTGTCATTTAACAAAAAGCCATTAAATGTGTCCAAAATTCACTCCTTGATCCGCACTCCCTCTTTTCAACGATGACTTTGGAGTCCAGTCTAGGGAGCTCACCACCCAAAGAAGGCCCCAAAAGGAGTCCTTGACACTGTGCCACCAAGCGGCCCCTGGTCCACTGGAAGGGAGATCCAGGGGTCAGATTACTGTGTCAGATCACTGCCACACTGCCCCGGTGTCCCCCCCCAGCAGAGGTGGAGCAGGGGGAGGGGACCCCAAGCTGTGTCCACGCTCCACTGCCATAAACACAGGACCCCGAAGCGTTCATGGAACCAGAGACGATTCCCAGATATCCAGACGTCAAGGTCTCTTCCAGCTTCTCTCTCAAACCCAAATGTGAATGACTCAGAAATACTAAGGGAGTCTTTCTCACATGGACCGACTTTTAAAATCTGTATGAGAAAGAAGTGTGACTGATTGACATCCAAAAATTAAAAGCGGAGGAGGCATGAGTTTGGCACAGGGGTTAGGACGCTCTTGGAATGCCCACATTTTAAATCAGACGGCCTGGTTAGATTCCCAGCGCCTCTGTCTCCAAGCCAGCTTCCTGTTTGGGAGGCAGCAGTGTTGGCTCAAGTACTTGGGCCCCTGCCACCCACACGGGAGACCCAGATTCAGTTCTAGGCTCCTGAGTTTAGCTCCGGCTGTTGGAGGCATTTAGGGAGTGAGCCAGTAGATGGAAGGTCTTTGTCTCCATCACTCACTCTCACTGTCTCAGACAATTAAAAGCAAAGGCATGGGGCCGGCGCCGCGGCTCACTAGGCTAATCCTCCGCCTAGCGGCGCCGGCACACCGGGTTCTAGTCCCGGTCGGGGCGCCGGATTCTGTCCCGGTTGCCCCTCTTCCAGGCCAGCCCTCTGCTGTGGCCAGGGAGTGCAGTGGAGGATGGCCCAGGTGCTTGGGCCCTGCACCCCATGGGAGACCAGGAAAAAGCACCTGGCTCCTGGCTCCTGCCATCGGATCAGCGCGGTGCGCCGGCCGCAGCGCGCTGGCCGCGGCGGCCATTGGAGGGTGAACCAACGGCAAAGGAAGACCTTTCTCTCTGTCTCTCTCTCTCACTGTCCACTCTGCCTGTCAAAAAAATAAAAAAAAAATAAAAATAAATAAATAAATAAATAAATAAAAGCAAAGGCATGGAAGACTAATTTCCTTGCAGTATTTAGGGACGAGAGACTTCAGTCCTAATTATATTGATTCTTCCAAGTCATAGTAAGTCTCCTAAATTTCCCAACAACCAGCCACTTCTTTTGCAAATGCTGTGAGAGATTGCTGGGCTGGAAGTACCCACGGGAAAGAGTCGGGGAGGGAACCGAACCCCTGAGTTTCCCAGCGGGCTGTGCAGGACAGGGATAGGCCGTAGTCTTGACTTCCACGCTGACATCACTACTGCAGGATGACGGGGCTTAGATCAGACAGATGCAGGGGAGAAGAGGGAGAGGCCGGCAAACAGGACAGCGCCCTGCACGCCTGGCAGCAGGCAGTGCCAGTCGGTGCCACAGGGGGGAAGACAGCCACAAAGACCCTTGCAAACAGACAGAGTCACTGAGCCCAAGCAGAGCCTCTGGTGTCCAGGCTCAGAACGGGAACCTGTAAAAGTTAACATCGTAACTCCCCCCACCACCACCAGAGGGGAGAGAGACCTGGCAGCGGGGGATGGGAGCAAGCCGAGCTCCAGGGAGCCCCTGATTCAAGTCAGAGAGGCTGTGAAAGCCACTGCGGCCCATGGATCAGACACCAAGTCCCAGCTCTGGGGAAAGAGAAAACAGATATGCTCCTGTCTCTGCGGAAGCTCCCCACAGACAGCCCCAAAGACAGCCGGGGGGCTGCTTGAAATCAACCATCTTAAGCAGTCAGCCCTGGATGAGGGTGAGTGGCTGGTGTCTGCTTGTGCTGGGAGATCACCAACGAGCCTGCCTCTGGGTGTCGGCTGCCGAACACGGTGTAGCTCTGCAGTGTGTGGGGTTCGGTGGGGGGCAGGCTCGCTCAGGAGGAGAGCTGGCGGCCAACGCCCGCGCTGAGACAGGAGGGTCTGTTGGCCACCGCTGGCGCAGTCACAGCAGCTGGCCTCTGGCGGTCAGACCTCCACAACTGCAGACAAGCGTTAGCCCCTGCTGTCATGCCGACTCCCACCATGCTGGGAAACCCAGCATGCTACAGAGAAGGGCCTGGGGAGGGGACCGAGCCTGGGGGACACGCACCTCCCCTGATGTCTCCTGGGGGACACGCGCCTCCCCTGAGGTCTCCTCTAAGATCCCCCTTCTTGCCCGTCCCACCGGACGCCAGGGAAGGACTACTGAGCTCATGCGGAACACAGACACAGCTTCTTTTCCAGGATATTGACTTTTTTTCCTTAACCCAGGCCAGAGACACATAAAAAGGAGATTTTGGCAAGAAATGAATGACTCTCAGTAGCCAATCAACTCCCCCACCCCCCATGAGAGGGAACGCAAAGGGCAATGCCTGCTGAGGGGTGTCTGGGCTGCAACTTCAAAGCCATGATGAGCCAGCCGGGAGGGGCGGTCCCCCTGTCCCTGGGATGGGTGGGAGAGGGTCAGGAGCCTGCGGGACCCTGCACGGGGTCGTGGGCCCCGGGAGCCATGGCGGGACTTGAAAGAGCTGACTTTGATTAGGTAAAAGAGAGTTTTAGTCCAAGAAATAAACGAGTGTTGGGTCCAGAAAATGGCGCAAGCCTTGGGAAGAGAGGCAGGGAAGTCACGCGGGTCCAAGGGTGATGAAGCAGCCACTCATCAGCACCTACGGACCACAGGGCCAGGCGTGCTCCCCCCAAGCAGTCCACGGAGGGCTGCGGGCGGGCCATGTAGTCTCATTCGCAACCCCCACCCAGGACGTGTTCACTGTTGCCATCCACACTGCACAGACAAGCAAGCCGGAGCTCAGGGGTCGAATCGTCCGCCTGAGGTCACGCTGCTACTGAACAAAAGGCTGAGCTGTCGGCCCGAGCCAGGGGAGGAAGTTTTATACAAATGAGAACGCAGGATTTATTACTCTCTGAGCACTTCCTCCCGGTGCGTGGTGGCCGTCAGGAAAGAGATAGCGCATTCCTGCCCTACAGCCAGCCAGCGAAGCGGCCCTTGTGAGTCTCCAATCCAGAAAACTCCTAGTCTGGGTAATCCATTCACAGTAAACAGGAAGAACCCGGGCCCCTAACCTCCCAATCGCAGCAGGCAGCTCAGGGAGGCGCCCTGGACGGCCCAGGCAGCCCTCTGCCCCCAGGACATCAGCAGGAGGTGGGTTTCTGGCGCCTTGGCTCAACAAATTGGTTTCCTCAGTGCTCTGGGTTCACGTTAGCCAAATCTGATAGAAGAAAGAATGCAGGCTTTCACAGAAAAATGGATAAAGGTTTCCTTCTTCAGAAAAACAGAAACACCAGGCTCCCTGCAAGATGGGAACCCCCGCGGTGCCTCTGGCGGGAAGCAGCAACTCCCGCCCACACACGCCTGAGAAAAGAGGTCCCGAGCGAAACTGCTAAAACCAAAAGTGGAAAATGTGCCCAGGGGGAGGCCAAGGTCACGCACAGACGCTCTCCGTCCAGCGGCCGCCTCTCCCCGCGGGGCAGCAGGTGCATCGCCCACGCAGGATCCCGGTCCCTCGCAGCTGGTCAGGTGCCTGGAAGAGGGCAGGACAAAGCTACCTGCTGTATCCATGGCCACTCAGATAGGGGGACACGTCTGGCAAGAGCCCCAGGACATGTCCACAGCTAAGTTTATAAGTGGGCATTGTTTGCATCCTACATATGAGGGGAGTGGCTGGAAAGCCTGACCCACCAGCACTCAGCAGGTGCAGAATTGGAGTTGAACCTAGGTCAGTGCCCGTCTGCAATCCGCTGGGCGTAAGTAACCCGCCCCAACCTTAGTAGCCCTGGACAAAAGCCAGGATTCTGCAGGCCGCAGGCATGGCTCAGCCAGGGTGCTCGGGTGTGTTCTCAGGGATGCGGTGTGCGCTCTCCCAGGGGCTGAGGTTTGGAGGTTCCGGGACGGCCCACTCCCGGAGGCCCCCACGTGCCCCCACGGTGCTCTGTGCTCTGGGCCTCGCCTCTCTCTGGGAGCCTCCTCGTCCAGGGCCTCCCTCCCTTCGCCGGGTCTCTCCCGCAGGGCTCAGCAGCTCTCCTCCAGCCCCTCAGGGGCCAAGACAGGCAAAGGTGAGCGGCCACGTGGACTGCTGTCTGGCTTTGCAAGCGTAATGACGTCACTCCTGACCGGAGCAGGTCCAGGGGTCAGGCGCTCTGCAACCAGGCCCAGGATCTGGTAGGAGAAGGCAAAGGGAGTCAGACACGCCCCACAGAAGTACACCTGTCAGACACGCCCCCAGAGATGACACATTAGTCAGACACGCCCCCAGAGATGACGCACCAGTCACACACGCCCACCTTCCCAGAGATCTGCAGGGCAGTCGGACACACCCCCTAGAGATGGAGCACCAGTCACACACGCCCACCTTCCCAGAGATCTGCAGGGCAGTTGGACACACCCCCTAGAGATGGAGCACCAGTCACACACGCCCACCTTCCCAGAGATCTTCAGGGCAGTCGGACACGCCCCAGAGATGGCGCACTGGTCAGACACACCCCCCAGAGATGACGCACCAGTCAGACACGCCCACCTTCCTAGAGATCTGCAGGATAGTCGGACACGCCCACCTTCCCAGAGTTCTGCAGGGCAGCCAGACACGCCCACCTTCCCAGAGATCTGCGGGACAGTCGGACACGCCCCCAGGGATGGCGGCTCCTGAAAGAAACGCCTGCCTGCGGCTGACCCTGGTCACACGTCCCCCTCCTGCGTGCGGCTGACCCTGGTCACACGTCCCCCTCCTGCGTGCGGCTGACCCTGGACACACGTCCCCCCTCCTGCGTGCGGCTGACCCTGGTCACACGTCCCCCCTCCTGCATGTGGCTGACCCTGGTCACACGTCCCCCTCCTGCGTGTGGCTGACCCTGGTCACACGTCCCCCTCCTGTGTGCAGCTGACCCTGGTCACACGTCCCACCTCCTGCGTGCAGCTGACCCTGGTCACATGTCCCACCTCCGGCTGACCCTGGTCACACGTCCCCCCTCCGGCGAGAACGAGGACCACTTCCAGTAGGAAGCACGAGGCTGCCCGCCGCTCGGGGCCTCCTAAGTCCTTGTTTCTCCAGGCAGTGAGTCAGCCAGTGATACTCAGAGACCTCAGAAAATAAAACTTCAAACCGGGTAGTCCTCAAATTCATAATTTTTTTCAATATAAAGTGATGTTGAAAAGAAAAAAAGTAGGCTGGCGCCGCAGCTCACTAGGCTAATCCTCTGCCTAGCGGCGCTGGCACACAGGGTTCTAGTCCCGGTCAGGGCGCCGGATTCTGTCCCGGTTGCCCCTCTTCCAGGCCAGCTCTCTGCTGTGGCCAGGGAGTGCAGTGGAGGATGGCCCAGGTGCTTGGGCCCTGCACCCCATGGGAGACCAGGAGAAGCACCTGGCTCCTGCCTTTGGATCAGTGCGGTGCGCCGGCCGCAGCTTGCCGGCCGCAGCGGCCATTGGAGGGTGAACCAACGGCAAAAGGAAGACCTTTCTCTCTGTCTCTCTCTCTCTCACTGTCCACTCTGCCTGTCAAAAAAATAAAAAATAAAAAAAGTGCACGGAGCCGGCTGCAGGGCTGCCAGGGTCCCCAGGCTCTGCACAGCACGGCGATGGGCGCGTGACGTTCCTGCATCTCAGCCAAGCCGGGCCGACTGGAGGATGGGCCGGGGCCCCGGGTATCGGGAGCCCACGCGTCCATGGACGCCCAGGGTCTCTCTCCACGCTCACTGCCCTTTGCCCGGCGAACCTGACCCGAGCTGTCACCTGCTGTCTGCCCCTGTTACCGAGACCCGCCTGGTGCCAGGCACAGTGTGCCAAAGGCCCGCAAATACGCAGAGGGGGCCTCCACCCGGGACCCTGGCTCTGGGGACAGAGGTAGAAATTTCCACCAGGAAGGCAAAAGCTAGAAGCGCATTGGCCGGCTGCTTCTAGTTCTTTTTAACCTTTGAGGACTTGTGTGCATGGCTGGTGTTTTGAGAGGCTTTAGTGAGTGGTAGCCCATACCCAGGACCCTGCAAACACGCGTCCGGAGGCCGGCTCTCTGCAGTAAATAAAAAATATGCGGAATTCCAGACGGCAGGAAACGAGGCAGACCAGCGCCCAGCGCGTAGCCCCTGGGTGCAAGAGTGCCTCTCCCTGCTGATGGCTTTCACCCAAACGCTGCGCCGCGTGCCATGGGAGCTGCCCTGGGATGGGACTTTGCCGAAGCCTCCCAGGGCTCCATTCCACGTGGCCCTGCGCAGGGCGAGGGGGCCCGGGCACGCAGCCGGGCACGGGGTGGGGTTTCGGTAAGGGCTGCCTGCGCCTGCCAGAGCCGCGCCCTCCCACCTGAAGGCTTGGAACTGAACCTGGTGTCCGCGCCAGCACTCTCTGGGGTGCGATGTACCCGGGACAATGCGGGCTCTGTTCTCCGCCCCTTTGCTCCCCCGCATTTTATCCCGAGCGCCCTCAGAGCGCGCACAAAGCTTCCGAAAGGTGCCACAGGCAGGAGCCCTGGGGCCGGGGGGTCTCTAGCTGCCGGTTCCTCCCGGGATGTCTTCCAGCACCAGGAGCGGCGGCCTCTGGGGGAGGCTCAGGTTGCGCGTCTGAGTGTGAGCCCAGATTCCATGGAACTCACGATGCTGCCTCTGAGGACATTCCTGGACCCGACCGGCCTTCTAATGGGAAAAATGCTTTTCCAGTGGCAAATGGATGTGACCAGACGGCCAAGTGGAGCTGCTCAGTCTTAGGAAACTAAAAATTATTTGTGTTTGGAAAAAAAAAAAAAAAAAAAAAAAAAAACTGCCTGAAATAGCCTGGAGGCTTTCTTCTCCTGTTCCTTAGCCTGGTTGCTATGGTGATGCTCGGGGGATGAAGTGTATCTCCCGGGCATCCAAAAGCAACATCCCGGGTGAAACCAGTTGGAAAAGCACTGGGCAGACCAGCAGGCAGTGAGCTCCCCTAAGCGCTCCCGGAGTCAGAGTCTGGGCCTTGGGAACTAGCAGGAGCACCCACACCAAGCCCCTCCACCCCCTGCCCCACCCCCACCCCTCGCTCCCAATGAGAACGACACCACGGGGGCCATCAGCCCACGGGGACCAAGGAGTTTCCCACCCAGAGTCTCCACGTCCTTGGGCTGACACGGCTGTGGGATCCGAGCCTGGAGCCCACACCCAGAGCAGCCCCGGGGCCCTGCTGACGGTCACCTGGAGTCCCCCCGGCCGCTCCTGCCCAGTCGTTGGGGGATGCAGGAGCTCTCAAGACTCGGAGGTGGGCCCTGGAGTTCCGTGATTGCTTCTGACGCCTCCCCCTGCCCTCATGGCCGTGGGACCTGCTTGTCTTTCCCACCTGGCACACACCAGGTCTCTGAAGGGCGCTTCGTTCGGGTCACACAAGGGCAACTGTCCGGCCTGGCCTCCGCCTCCAGTGCCTTAGTGGGGCCCCGCTCATTGGGACTCGGGAGGGATCTGCGGGGTCTGACTGCTGGAGGCCCCTTCGCTGCAACACCCACTCTTGGAGCTCTGGGCCTTCCCTGGGCCACCAGGCTGGGAGGAAGCCGAGGCCACAGCGTGGAGCCGAGGGTGGGCACGCTGGCAGGGACCCCAGGCCCAGGTCTCGTGTGTCACTCCGGGAGCTCCTCTCTCCCCAGCTGAGTGCTGGACTCTGTGGAGCAGAGCTCACTGGCCCCGGTGTGCCCCAGGGTCCACAGCCCAGTAAAACCCAGGAGGTTTGCTACACAGCAGAGCCTTCTCAGGCACGGTGTAGAGGGCCTGGAAGAGCCAGGCCCAGCCGCCAAGGCCAGGCCAGAGCCTGCAGTGTGAGGGTAGGCACCTGCCAGGCCGCCCTGGAGGGCCCCAGGGTCCTGGCTGCTGCTGGATCCCCCGCAGCAGCACCCCCCCCCCCGTCACACCACATCCCAGGGGGTGGCCCTCCAAGGGCAAACCTCGCCTGGACCACGGCGTGATTTTCATCCCCTGGGGTGGGACAGCCCTGCCCCTGGCAAGCCTCCAAAGAGACCAGGGCCTTCCGGAAGCTCTTCCAACGATCCTGGTTGCACTGGGAAGGACACAGTCGCACCCAGATTAATTATGGGGCATGGGGAAAGAAGTTGCGAGAGGCAGGCAAGAGGCCCAGAGCAGCCGCCCCTACCAGCACGCGGAACAAATGGAGACGGAGTTTGTAAATCGGGGCGCCATGGCGGGCGGTTCTGGAAGAGCCCTTTCTGCTGTCCCAGGCCTCCCCGCTGTCCTGTCTCCTCGAAGCTGCCTGCTTGGAGCCCTGGGGGCACCAAGGACACAAGGAATCCAGACGCCCAGACACTCACGCAGGAGTTAAAGACCGCATTCCAAGGGCTGAGGTTCTCAGGCCAACAATGACTTCACAGTCCTGGGAATAAACTGTTGACCAGATGCACGAGGAGACGCTCCCTGGGCAAAAGCGAGCACGGGGGCCGAGGTGGGCTGCTGGACCCAGAAAGGGTTTCTCGAAGCTGCCCTGCGCGACTCGCTGGCTCCCAGGCCCCAGCTCCCCAGAGATGAGGGCAGCACCTGTCTCCCGGGAGGCTGTGGCGTCAGCCCTGGCACAGCGCATCCCAGCCGACAATGGCCAGGAAGGTGACGCCTCAAATACAATCCCCGTCTGGAAGACCGGCTCCTTCTGCCCTGGCGAACGTCCTCTTATCTGTTTTGAATTTAAAAGAAAAACCTAGGATGGTCAGAAAATATAAGTCCACATTCCCTTCCGTGGTCTGGACTCACAGCAAACTAGAAACATTCGGATTCTACATCCGGCACTGGCAGCAGATAACCAGGGCGATGGAACCGAGGCAGCACCTGGTGGTGGTGGTGGGGGGGCACTGGTGAAGGGCTGGGCGCTTAGGAGCCCCCGAGAGTGGGTGGCTCGGGGCACAGATGCGTCTCATCCCCTTTATCAGTGGCGTTATGATGGCGGGCATGCCAATACAGACATGATGAACAAGTGAATGAATGAAGACGCCCAGGAAGAGGCGACCCTGACAGCCCCTTCCCCTCGGGGCTCTCAATGCCACGTCCAATCCCCTCCCCCTGGGGTCACTCTAAAATAACCCCTAACACTGAGCTCGCCAATGCTTTGTCGCCAGATCCGGCTCCCCGCCCCTGCAACGTGACTGCTCACTACAGAACCACCCAGCGACGCAGCTTGGAGCTCCCCAAGGAGAGCACCCCCAACCCAGGGCCTCCTACCTCTCCTAGGAAGACCCCCATCTCTCTTGGTTGTTCTTAAAGATCTCCTCCTTCTCTAAAGATCTTCCTTCTCGTGGCTCCTACCCCCTTCTCTTCTCCGGGCCTTAGCACCTCCCACAGGCCTCCCTGCTGAGCTCTGTACCTGGGCTCCCTCCCTCCAGCGCCTCCCACTCCTGTCTTTGGCCTGTGGAATAAAACCAAAAACCCAGCCAGACATCCAATGTCCCTGCAAGCCCTAGGCCAGTTTCCCTTCCAGACCACCTGTCCTGTCCTCTCCTGCCCCCACCTCACCTACAAAAGCGCAAGTTCCCTTGCCTGCTTCTTAAAGTAAAATCAGATGAAACCCAGCTTGAAAACTCAAACCCTCGCCTCCCTTTCAGGACTGCTGCACTGCCAGGGTTCCTCTCTAAGGAACCTGACCCCCACACGGCTCCCCTCCGGCTGGCCAAGCTGCTCCCGCCCGGCAGCCTCTGCTTTCCGCATCTCGGGCCCTTGACCTTGGCCTCCACAGTGTGAGTGGGTCAGCCGCAGGCTCAGATCTTATCTGCCCTGAGCTACTGGGGCAGCCTCTTATCTGTGATGATGACCTTGTGACTTCACACCCCCATTCTCACACCCCTCAGCGTGCCCTTTACTGTACCAGGTGCCCTCTGCAGCCGTCTGGCTTTGCTGTCCTGTGGGTCCTTGATCACGGCCACCAGCACAATGTCTAGTGCATGACAGGGATCTGCTGGACTGAGCATTGTGGTGTTGGTGAAACACTGAAGGCGTTCGCAATGTGCAACCCTGTAGGAACAGTGCGCCCGCTAACCCCCACAGCAACCTTGGGGGGTGGGATCTTTTATCCCCATTGTATAGATGTGGAAACTGAGGTTGATCGTCCACACTTGTCCTTCTGCCTGCTCGTGGTTCCCTCCTGCTCTAAGAACACCAGCATCGCCGCCGCTGGGCAGAGCCAGGACACCTCCGGGTGCAGATGGCAGCGGCACCTGCCGGGGTGACGGCATTTGAAGGGCCGGGTGCAGAAGTGACCAAGAGGCAGTGTCCTGCAGGTGCACTGAGCTGACAGGAGGTGTGGCCGTGGGGACAGGAGACGCTGCTTGTCAGCACCCTGCCCGGGGTTGATTCGGTTTCTAGTTAAAGTTCACCATCATCTGCTGACAGGAAACAGATGACAAAAAACAAAGGTAGGAAAAGCGATCCAGGGTCACACTCACACTGACAGACGGATGAGTGCTTCAGCTGAGGGGTCCACGTTCCCAGCTCCACTTATAATATTAGTTTTTTGTTCATATGTGAATCTTTAGGGAAAATATTCAGCCGCCTTCAATTCCATCTGTGTTGCATAATCTATTATGAGGGAGTACTTTAGCAAATATGAAGATAAATTAATGTAAAAACAAGCATGAAGAAGAGATCTAGTTGAAATAGCCACTTTGATATTCTTCCCCAGACAAGTGTCTATGTCAAAACAGCTGGATGGCTTCTTAACCAATAGCAAAAAAAGAAAATGGTTATTTAATAATTTTTTCTTGTGTACATTTTTGCCCTTTTGATACTCTAAAAACACAGTTTATTTTGCTAGATTAAATCAGATAAGTGACTTAATAGTGTTTATAAAACATAAGATTAAAACCTTATCTGTTCTGGGGCCGGCACTGTGGCACAGCGGGTTAAAGCCCTGGCCTGAAGTGCCGGCATCCCGGCTGCTCCTCTTCCAATCCAGTCTCTGCTGTGGCCTGGGAAAGCCGTGGAAGATGGGTCCCTGAGCCCCTGCAACCACATGGGAGACCTGGAAGAAGCTCCTGGCTCCTTTCTTTAGATCACCGCAGCTCCGGCCATTGTGGCCAGCTGGGGAGTGAACCAGTGAATGGAAGAGCTCTCTCTGTCTCTACCTCTCTCTGTAACTCTGTCTTTCAAATAAATAAAATAAATCTTAAAAAAAAAAAAAAAAACAAACATTTATCTGTTCGGATCTGGCTAAAAAACCCATGAGAGAATGCCGGCGCCGCGGCTCACTAGGCTAATCCTCCGCCTTGCGGCGCCGGCACACCAGGTTCTAGTCCCGGTCGGGGCGCCGGATTCTGTCCCGGTTGCCCCTCTTCCAGGCCAGCCCTCTGCTGTGGCCAGGGAGTGCAGTGGAGGATGGCCCAGGTGCTTGGGCCCTGCACCCCATGGGAGACCAGGAAAAGCACCTGGCTCCTGGCTCCTGCCATCGGATCAGCGCGGTGCGCCGGCCGCAGCGCGCCGGCCGCGGCGGCCATTGGAGGGTGAACCAACGGCAAAAGGAAGACCTTTCTCTCTGTCTCTCTCACTGTCCACTCTGCCTGTCAAAAAAAAAAAAAAAAAAAAAAAAAAAAAAAAAAAAAAAAACCATGAGAGCATTTCAGGCATGAAAAGCCAAGACACTGTGGCAAAAAACAATCTACATGACAGATCTCTGTGAGTGAGATCCCAGCGGGAAGAACGGGCCATCAAAGAAGGAGGTACCTTTCTCTGAAGCAAGGAGAGAACTTCTACTTTGATTATGGCCTTGTCTAAACAATGTCAGAGTTTGTGGACTCAAGAGGTATCCATAGCCTTGGGAGCCCATGACAAGAGCCTCGGGTGATCACTGACGTCATAAATAAGAGTGTCAATTGTTAAATCAACACCAGGAGTCACTGTGCACTTGCTCCCCATGTAGGACCTCTGTCCTTAATGTGTTGTACTATGAGAATTAATGGTAAAACTAGTCTTCAGACAGTACTTTATACTTTGTGTGTCTGTGTGGGTGCAAACTGTTGAAATCTTTACTTAGTCTAGAGTTGGTCTTCTATATATAAAGATAATTAAAAGTGAATCTTAATGAAGAGTGAGATGGGAGAGGGAGTAGGAGGTGGGATGGTTTGCAGATGGGAGGATGGGTATGGAGGGGGGTGGAATAACTACTATAATCCAAAAGTTGTACCTATGAAATTTATTTTATTAAATAAAAGCTCCCTAAAAAAACTCATCTGTTTCCTATGACAAGATTCTATATATAGGGGAACCAAAAGACTCCACTAAGAGGTTATTGGAACTCATAAAAGAGTTTGGTAAAGTGGCAGGATACAAAAATTAACACAAAAAATCAATAGCTTTTGTATACACACACCATGCCATGGCTGAGAAAGAGCTTCTAAATCAATCCTGTTCACAACAGCTACAAAAAAATATCATAGAAGTCAAAGATCTTTATGATGCAAATTACAAAGCATTAAAGAAAGAAATAGAAGAAGACACCAAAAAAAGGGAAGTCTCCCATGGACATGGATTGGAAGAGTTAATATCATCGAAATGTCCATACTAACAAAATCAACTTACAGATTCAATGCAATCCCAATCAAAAGACCCATGACATCCTTCTCAGATATAGAAAAATGATTCTGAAATTCATATGGAAACACAAGAGGCCTCAAATAGCTAAGCAAATCTTATACAACAAAAACAAAGCTAAAGACATCACAATATCAGATTTCAAGACATACAGTCAGGCAGTTATAATCAAAACAGCATCACACTGGCACAAAAATAAACATGTAGACCAATGAAACAGAATAGAAACTCCAGAAATCAATCCTCACATCTACAACCAACTCATCTGTGACAAAGGAGCTAAAATCAATCCCTGGAGCAAGGACAGTCTCTTCAGCAAATGGTGCTGGGGAAACTGGATCTCTGCATGAAGAACTTTGAAACAAAACCCCTACCTTACATCTTACACAAAAATCCACTCAAAATGGATCAAAGACCTAAATCTATGACCTAATACCACCAAATAGCTAGAGAACATTGGGGAAACTCTGCAAGACATTGGCATAGGCAAAGAGTTCTTGGAAAAGACTACAGAGGCAGAGGCAATCAAAGCTAAATTAACAAACGGGATTACATCAAGCTGAGAAGCTTCCGCACTGCAAAAGAAACACTCAGCAAAGTAAAGAGGCAACCAACAGAATGGGAGACATTATTTGCAAACTATGCAACTGATAAAGGATTAATACCCAGAAGCTATAAAAAGCTCAAGAAACTCAACAACAACAAAACAAAAAAGTCCAGTTAAGAAATGGGCAAAAGATTTGAACAGGCATTTTTCAAAAGAGGAAATCCAAATGGTCAACAGACACATGAAAAAATGCTCAGGATCACTAGCCATCAAGGAAATGCAAATCAAAACCACAATGAGGTTTCACCTCACCCCCACCCCCGTTACAATGGTTTTCACACAGAAATCAGCAAACAATAAATGCTGGCGAGGATGTGGAGAAAAAAGTACCCTAATCCATTGTTAGTAGAAATGTAAACTGGTACAACCATTGTGGAACACGGTATGGAGATACATCAGAAATCTGATAATAGATCTACCATATGACCCAGCAATCCCACTTCTAGGAATTTACCCAAACAAAATGAAATCAGTATATAAAAGAGCTATCTGTACTCCTTTGTTCATTGCAGCTTAATTCACAATAGCTAAGAGATGGAATAAATTCAGATGTCCATCAACTGAATACTGGATAAAGAAATTACGGCATATATTCACTATGGAATACTACACAGTGGTAAAAAATGAAATCCTATCATTTGCAATAAAATGAATACAACTGGAAACCATTACACTTGGTGAAATAAGCCAGTTCCAAAAATACAGATACCGTAAGTTTTTCCTAATCTGTGGTAACTAATAGAGTACCTAAAAGATAATGTATTAGAGTGAGATTCGATGATCATTTACAGCCCTTGTCCCTACTGTTGAGGAACAGTTTGTTGAAGTCTTTACTTAGCGTAGGGTTAACCTTATGAGTATAAAGTAAACTGAAAATAGATCATTGTAAAAATTAAGAGAGGGAGGCCGGCGCCGCGGCTCACTAGGCTAATCCTCCACCTGCAGCGCTGGCACCCCGGGTTCTAGTCCTGGTTGGGGCACCGGTACTATCCCGGTTGCTCCTCTTCCAGTCCAGCTCTCTGCTGTGGCCTGGGAAGGCAGTGGAGGATGGCCTGAGTCCTTGGGCCCTGCATCCGCATGGGAGACCAGGAGGAAGCACCTGGCTCCTGGCTCCTGGCTCCTGGCTCCTGGCTTTGGATTGGCGCAGCGCACCGGCCATAGCGGTCAATTGGGGGGTGAACCAATGGAAAAGGAAAAAGGAAGACCTTTCTCTCTGTCTCTCACTCTTACTGTCTAACCCTGCCTGTCAAAAAGAAGAAGAAGAAGGAGGAGGAGGAAAAGGGTTCCTTGTGGCTTCCAGATCCTGGCAGAAAAAAAATTAAGAATAGGGAATAGGGAATAGGAGAGGGAGGAGGAAGAAGGATAAGAGCATGGGTGGGCAGAGGGTCGGGTGGGAAGTATCACCATGATCTTGAATCTGTAAACATGAAATTTGCACACCTTAAATAATTTTTAAAAAAGAAAGCTAGGCCGGCGCCGCGGCTCACTAGGCTAATCCTCCGCCTAGCGGCGCCGGCACACCGGGTTCTAGTCCCGGTCGGGGCGCCGGATTCTGTCCCGGTTGCCCCTCTTCCAGGCCAGCCCTCTGCTGTGGCCAGGGAGTGCAGTGGAGGATGGCCCGGGTGCTTGGGCCCTGCACCCCATGGGAGACCAGGAAAAGCACCTGGCTCCTGGCTCCTGCCATCGGATCAGCGCGGTGCGCCGGCCGCAGCGCGCCGGCCGCGGCGGCCATTGGAGGGTGAACCAACGGCAAAGGAAGACCTTTCTCTCTGTCTCTCTCTCTCACTGTCCACTCTGCCTGTCAAAAAAAAAAAAAAAGCTAAAAAATCAAGTAAAAAAAAAAACTTATCTGTTTCCACATTTTTGGCCTTTTTTAAATTGCTATTACTAGGAATTTTGTATAAATTTTAGATTCAACTAAAAGTGATAAAGCCATCACTTCTTTTTTTATTATTATTATTTTACAAGTAGAGTTATGGACAGTGAGAGAGAGAGAGACAGAGAGAAAGGTCTTCCTTCCGTTGGTTCATTCCCCAAATGCCGCCACAGTTGTGCCGATCCGAAGCCAGGAGCCAGGTGCTTCCTCCTGGTCTCCCATGGGGTGCAGGGCCCAAGCACCTGGGCCATCCTCCACTGCACTCCCTGGCCACAGCAGAGAGCTGGCCTGGAAGAAGAGCAACCGGGACAGAATCCGGCGCCCATATGGGATGCCGGCACCGCAGGCAAGGATTAGCCAAGTGAGCCACGGCACCGGGCCAAACCATCACTTCTTAAACACTGTTTTATTATTATTATTAACCAACAGAGAGAGAAAAAGAACTCTCATCAGCTGGTTTGCTCCCCGGAGGCCCTGACGTTAGGGCCAGGCTCTGCCAGAAGCCAGGAGTTGGGGACTCCATCCAGGTCTCCTACATGGGGCCAGCGATTACTGAGCCAGGGTCTACATTATCAGGCAGCCAGAGCCAGGAACCAGAACCAGGAACGGGCTCAGCCGTCCTAACCACCAGGCTTACCACCTGCCCCCACTGAGGGCTTTCCAGAGTGCAGGGGGGTGGTGTTACCAGGACAGCCTTGCTAGGCACCCCAGCTGCCTCCCATCGCCCGCTCCAGGCTGAGTCCCAGGATCGACCTGGAGGAACCCAGCCCTGGCCTCCGGGAGGGTTTCGGCCTGGTGAACACTAGACCTGCGGGCAGGCTATATAATGCACGAATCTTTACAATTATGGTAAACGCACACGCACCCACAAAACAAGTCAGCTCCCCCACAGACAGGAGGCCCCTCCACCTTCCCGGACAGCCCACACAGTACGCGTAGCAGCTTCGTCGAGACCACAAACGGAGGCTGTGTTCACAGCCAGCCGCACGCTGTGTTCGGTCACGTCCACGGAGGGCGCCGCTCAGGGCCCCGAGCGGGAGGCTCTGTCTAGAGCTCTTGGAACTAACCTACTGCTGCGCCTGCATCAGCCGGACTTCATCCCAGAGAAGCAGCGTTCTTGTTGTGGGACCAGGACAGAGGAAACAGGGTCCTGAGCCCCTGCTTCGCCGTTGCCTAATTCCAACAGTTATTCCTGCATTTGCTGCTCGCTCTCTCTCTCTCTCTCTCAGACACACACACACAAACACACACACACGCACGCCCATTTCTGGACGACGGCAGGGTCATGCCCAAGGTCTTGTGGACTTGCCGTACATGGTCCAGACCGCACCCCCACAGCACTTTTTCTTCGACAGCGTCACCGCAGCAAGTTCAGGGAAGACCCCTTGTTACCAGCTGATGCCCGCTCGGCAGTCGAGTTTCCCCAGTGTTGGAGTCGGGGTTCATTCTGCGCGCGCTGCCACCGTTGCTGTGTCCATCACGGAGACCCCAACCACGTCCTCCACTGAGGCCGGAGGGCAGAGCAGCCTGGGCTGTGCGAGCGACCGGCGGAGCTCAGGAGCTCCACGCGGGGCCCCATCTGCGCGCCCCCGAGGAGAGGAGCTCGTCCCTTCCCGACCTCGACCGCCGTGCTTTTCCCAGGCCACACTGTCGCGAGCGCCTGCTGTCACGCAACTCAACAGTAGCCAGTGCGACGTACGAGCTGTCAGTCATGGGGAAGAAAGGAACACCAGGACACAAGACTGAATTTCCAAAGAGATTTAATCGCTTACACACCAGGGGTTTTTTATCACACTACTCATCAGCATGCTCGTTGAGGTCAATACACTTATCAGTACCAATATACTTATCAATCGATGCTAATTAATACACTTATCAATAAACTTAACACCACTACTTAACGTGACTTAACTACTTAACTTAGCTACTTAGCTTAACATAACTACTTAGCTTAACTGTCGCTCCCCCTCTTCATGGAGGAATGACACGGGACCCTGCGCTGTTCTTTTGTCTGCTTGGCCCTCCCCGGGTTTGCTGCTGGTTCTTCCCGGGTTGGCTACCGACCCTTCCACCTCCGTGGAAGGGTGGTTCCCCCTGCCACTTTCCCCACTTCCGCGGGGGAGCGGCACACCGCCAGCCGGCTCTCTCGGGGGCTGCACAGGTGTTCCTTCAGATAGATGTTCCCCTTAGATGTTCCTGGTGCATGTTGTCTCTCTCCTCCTTTATAGTCCTCTTCCACCAATCCCAACTCTGCTACCCACACGCCGAGTACGCTGCTCTCCTCCAATCAGGAGCAGGATCAGCTCCTGCAGGTCATCACTCGAGTTGGCGAGAGGCAGCTGCGTAGAAGTTGTTACTCCCTTCTCAGCACCATATTGTGGGAGAGCAGATGCATAGAATAAGTCCTAATTCCAGTAACAGTCTAGTCCGAGTTGCTCCCCACACTTAACTACTTAGCTTAATCACCTAACTTAACGTAATTACTTAACACCCTTATTAATATCACTAATATCACTATCAATAATGTCATTAATGTCACTTATCATAGCTTATAGCTAACTTAACACATTTGCTGAATCACTTAGCTTTAACATAACTACTTATCATCTACTTAACTTACTTACTATAATACGTAACTATCAGAGTAACACTATTTCCTTAATGACTAGAGGACTACTAGAATCAACACCATTAATATCCACATCAACAATGCTACTTGAACTTATTCATTAATCCGCAGATCACAGTATACAGCGTGAAAGTAATGTTGAGGGCTATCTAATTGTAATAGTATGTGTACATCAAGGTCTCCAGCATTATTTACAGGTACCTTGCATAGGGTCAAAGCATAGTTACATTATATTACACATGACTAACACTATTTGTAAAAGCTGCGTTTTCAAGGCTCATATCACAGTCACAAAAAAGAGTGTCAGTGTTCAAGGTCCAGAGCTCCATGTCTCGGCAGAGACGGATCTCGGATCAGTCACTTACAGGCAGGAAGTCGTGGGAAGGCTGTCCCTCTGGGCAGTAGGCTCAAAGTTCCCAGGCGGACGGCCAGGCGAGAAGTTGGAGAGGTCCCTGCTGAGAGGCCTGGTCCGGCTTTGTGGTCAGGTCTGGCAGCAGGCAGATAAGGACTCCAGGCAAGGCGGTGAGGCGGCATCTCGGCTGGAGTTTTGATCCTGTAGTCGCCTTGTGTCGCTTAGCAAGGGGGCCAGCGAGCTGGCTCTCGGCTCCAAGTGTGAGGAGATCCAGAGGTTTGCACGCACTGGGCCCGCACACTGGGCCCGCACACACACACACACACTCACACAGACAGTGGGGTTACAGCTCAGGGACAGCTCTGCAGGTCGGCTTGTGCCGCCATCTGCTCTATGCAGAGTAGCGGGCTGCCTCTTCAGCTCCGGATGTGTGGAGATCCAGAGGTTCACACACACCAGGCCATGATCCCCGAGAGGATGGAGAGTGGTTCAAGGGCTCCCTTTTTATCCTCATTTCCGGCAGTCCTCCAGCGTGCCATCCTCCGACTTGTTGTCCAATCAGTGCTGGTTCCTCCTTGCTCGCAGTTGAACAGTCCAGTCCATACTGTCCCCGCCTTACTCCTGTTTGAACTGTCCAGTCAGCGTGGGTAGGAGGGTACTGTCCACAGCGCACTGTTACCTGACTGACCAGAGTGCCTGCTTGGTAGGATCAGGAGCATCTCCCTGCCAGCCGTTAGGCATTGCCTCAGCTCCTGACTTAGAACTCCACTTTACTTTTCTTTTGTGGCCAGCGGTAACTTTTCAGTGTTTTACTGTGGAGTTTCCACAGTTCATCTCCTTTTCAGGTAAGCGGCGGTCCATGACTCTTTTTGAGATTCCTGTGGGATTCCCCACACACACCCTGCGTCTTCCGGCCCTTCTCCACCTGCAGTCTCCCATTCCTGCGGCCCTGTCAGTGTTTTCTCAGCTACACCCTTCATCCTGTCATGTCCCAGCAGCCACCTCCCTCTCTGGACAGGCCCGTGACATGTAGCCCTCCCGGTACCGGTGATGCCCCAAAATCTCAGGGTGACCCTAAGTGACCATAGTGTCAGAGGGAATACAATCAACTGGACTTGGGTCCCACGCAGGTGCAATTATTATATCCCAGTGTCTTTTTTAAAAAAGATTTCTTTTATTTACTTGAAAGACTTACAGAGAGAGGTAGAGACAGAGAGAGAGGTCTTCCATCCGCTGGTTCACTCCCCAGATGGCCACAACAGCCAGAGCTGCGCCAATCCGAAGCCAGGAGCCAGGAGCCAGGAGCCTCCTCCAGGTCTCCCATGCAGCCTCCTTGGGCCATCTTCTACTGCTTTCCCAGGCCACAGCAGAGAGCTGGATCAGAAGAGGAGCAGCCAGGATTAGAACCGGCGCCCCTATGGGATGCCGGCGCTTCAGGCCAGGCATTAATCCGCTGTGCCACAGCACCGCCCTCCCCTTTAAAATAATTGTTTCTCCACTTTTTCCAGCTGCTCTCAGACTTGGTCCCTGTCTTGGTCTCCACCCCTCACTGCACGCGATTCATCTCTTTGGTCCTGCTCCCTGCACCTACCCCAGGGTCAAGGCCACCAACCCACTTATCCTTGTTCCAAACCCCCCTTCCCTCCTGCACGGCTGGCACATGACTGAAGACATGCCCCCAAGAACTCTCTAAGCGTTTGTTAACTAACTCGTGCTGGTCCAGGGTTTATTTCTGAAAACCGTTCTTACAGAGAGCTCGTTTCAAAATAAGCCAGTTACAGGAGCAGCAACGCTGTAGGATTCCTTTCCCAGGAAGACCTAAGCTAGTCGAAATCGCAGGCAGTAGAGCGAGGCCGCCGGGGGAAGGGGGATTAGTAGCTTACTGGAGTCTCGAGTTTCAGTTTTGCAAGGTGAGAAAGTTCTAGAGACTGGTTGCCTAGCAACACGACGATACTAACACTACTGACCCGGACGCTTAAAAGTGGTTAGGATGGCAAATTTAACGTGACGTGCTTTTCACCACAATGAAAGTGAGGCAATAAGTCATCTCGGGCCCTAGGTTCAGCTGCTTTGGCCTTCATCCACAATCAATGTCTTGTAGGTTTCACGGTTCTCCTGTTTGCTCTGCCTTCCCTGGGTTCCAAACGGTGGAACCAAAAATATCCCGTCTCTGGGCTTCCGTGCCACCAAGATTAGCTGACACTTTGGGGATTCTTGGCGGCTTTGGATTCTGGAGGTCAGAGCCAGCATCCTTTGGGAATCTAAACCACCGTGTGTGCAGTCATCAATTATTTTTTCATGGATGTTTTCATTTTACTAATCAAGAGGGTAGGACATTGAACTTTTCTCATCTACCAACCTCTGTCTCTATAGAACTCTAATCCTGAAATCATTTTTCAAGGATTCATTTATTAGTTTAAAAGTCAGGGTTATAGAGAGAGAATGGGTAGAGAAACAGAGGGGACTTGATCTCCCATCCGCTGAGTCACTCCCCAAATGCCCGCCATGGCTGGTACAGAGCCAGGCTGAAGCCAGAAGCCTGGATCTCCGGCCAGGTCTCTCCCATGTGGGTGGAAGGGGCCCAAGCACTCAGGCCATCTTCTGGTGCCTTCCCAGGCACATTAGCAGGCAGCTGGAAAGGAACAAGACTCAAACAAGTACTCATATAGGACGCCGGTGTCGCAGGCATCGGCTTAGCCTGGTGCACCACAACACTGGCCCCAAATCTTGGAATCATGAAGAGTTTCTTGTGAGCATAGTCGCACAGCCTCCTGAGCCAGAGATGTTTTCCAAATCCTCCACCAGCATCCCCGGCCCCCGGCCTCCCTGGAAACAACAGATGCACAAGTGCTGGCCTCACGTGCAACACACACGGAGAACGCTGACTGATAGCAAACTCCAGGTTCCTCACTGATCGGCAAATCTTTCCCACTTACCTGATCATTGGGTCTGTTAGGAAGAGAGCCTGGGGAATGCCCACTTGGCAGGGGAGTGGGAAAGATGGGTCAGGACCCTTCATCTCATTCTGAAGATTCTTCTAGAATCGCGATGCCTAGGTCAAGAATGCACTTCAAGCAAGCGGGGGTCCCGGACAAAGGGAAGAGGCACAGGTGCAGCCAGGAGGTGCAGACTTGTGCCTCACCCAAGCCCGACGCGCCAGCGGGGTCGCGAAGCAGCCAACAGAGTCCTCGGCTCTCTCGGGACCACTGTGCGTCAGAACCCAGAGAGCTCCTAAGGGCGCGGCTCCCAGGACCCAGCAATCAAAACCCCTGGGAGCTGCAGCCCAGGTGTGTCCTTGTGTTCCGACCCGGGTTCTCTGGGCGGCTTGAGAGCCACTGCACTGGAGCCGTGGCCTGCAGCGCTGTGACGCTGGTGATGACCCGCTGAGACGACACCCGGCTTGCCCCGCACACTCCGGCTTGCACCGCGGCTCTCTAGGAATGCCTCGCAGGTGTCCTCGTCCTCTGCCCCTGGAGAGCGGTTCTGGCTCCCCCCAGCAGCCCGCATCACCTGGGAACTGGACAGGGAGGCAGCATCTTGACCCCACCTGCACCTGCTGAAGGAAAATCTCCACGTCCCCAGGTGCTCAGCTCATTCTCGGTACCCTAAAGGCTGAGCAGCACCCCGTGTGTGTTTCCGTCATTTTCCTGCATTCGAGGTTCTGGAAAAATAAAGGACTCCTGGGAACATGGATGTCTGACTAGCTCAGCCCTCCCTCCGAAGGCCCCTGCAGCTGCATTTCCTGTTGTGAGCTGACCTAACAGCAAAGCCCAGGAAGGCTGTTTTCCCCAGAGCTAAACGCCTGTCCCGGGCTGGCTGATCCAGAGGCCTCTGAGCGGGTTCTCTAAACCCCACCCTAAAACTGTCCCTAAGGCCAAGAACTGTTAGCGGAGCGGAATGCTGAAGGCACCACCCGGCCTCCATTAAACTTTTATTTCCTTTCACATCCTCAGAGAGTCCAGGAAATAATTTATTTTCAATTTTTTTAAAGTTTCCAATTAAAAAATCTTGGAAAGTAGTTGACCTATATTTACTGTAACCATATTTTCCAAATAAAATCCCAGACACATGATCTGATAAATATGTGTGTACTTACCACGCTATTTAAAAACGAAGTGCATTGTCTTGTTCCTGCTTTAAAAAGTAATCTGTGTTCATTTTAGAGACTTAGCAAAGGTCAAAGGGGAAACTAAAAATACGTGCAGTCCAATCACTCAGAAAGACATCACTATTAATACTTTGACCCATATTTCTTTTCAGTTTTTATCTATAACAGATGATAATGTCTTGGCAAGGGGAATACCATCTTGCATATGTAATTTCACATCATTTTTTTTTTAGATTTATCTATTTACTTGAAATGCAAAGTTACAGAGAGAGAGGAAGAGAGAGAGAGAGATCTTCCATCTGCTGATTCACTCCCCAAATGGCCACAATGACCAGGGCTGGGCTGGGCCAAAAGCAGGAGCCAGGATCTTCAGCTGGGTCTCCCACACGGGTGCAGGGCCCCAGCACTTGGGTCATCTTCCGCTGCTTTCCCAGGCCACAGCAGGGAGCTGGATCAGAAGTGGAGCAGCCGGGACTTGAACTGTCACGGTACCAGCTTAACCCCCTGTACTGCAACCCTGACCCCCTGAATTTTTTGATTAAAGGTAAGCCACGGGATTTTCCCACATCATTGAATAGTCTTTATAAACATTATTTATTTTATTTATTTAAAAGATTTTATTTAATTATTTTTTGACAAGAAGAGTTATAGACAGAGAGAGGGAAAGACAGAGAGAAAGGTCTTCCATCTGCTGGTTCACTCCCCAAATTGCCACCACAGCCAGAGCTAGGCTCATCTGAAGCCAGGAGCCAGGAGCTTCTTCCAGGTCTCTCACATGCATGCAGGGGCCCAAGGACTTGGACCATCTTCCACAGCCTTCCCAGGCCATCAGCAGGGAGCTGGATGGGAAGTGGAGCAGCTGGGACTCGGACCAGCATTCATACAGGATGCCGGCGCCGCAGGCAGAGGCCTAACCTACTACTCCACAGTGCTGGCCTCTGTTATTTATTTTTAATGACTGCATAATATCCCACCTCTGCATATACCATAATTATTTCTACCCATTACAAGTGTCTTGGATCATTTAAGTTGCCATCAATTTTTTGTAATTATTAAAAGTACTGTGATGAACATTCTTGTATAAAATTTCCAAATTTTATTTATTTGAGAGATCAAGAGGCAGAGACAGAGATAAAGAAAGAGCCCCCACCTGCTGGTTCACTCCCCGAAAGCCTGCAGCAGTCGGAATGTGGCTGAGATGGACTCCGGGAGCCTGGAATACGATCCAGCTCTCCCATTCGGACAGCAGGAACGCAGTGGCTTGAGCCATCCTCACTACTCCCTGATGTTGCGGTGGATTCGTTCTGACAGGAGGAGCGTGGTGGGGGCAAGAGGCACGGAGTCACCACACAGACCCCGGGAGTCGGGAGTCGGGTGAAAGCAGGCCTGAGGCAAGCAGCCCGCAGACTCGTTTATTTCAGTTGCTACAGCAGCTTATATAGCCAAGGCAGCCAATCCGGTCAAGGGGCGGTTTATGCCCTGTGGTGGAATGAGAAGGCCATGCCAAGATGGCTGCTAGCAACAGAAACTGCCTGGCAACAGGCTGTGATTGGTTGGCTTCAGAAACCACATGACAACGGAGCCTGACTGGCAACAGGCTGTGATTGGATGGCTTCAGAAACTGCATGGCAACAGGGTGTGATTGGTTAGGTTATAGACCGCCCCTTGACCGGATTGGCTGTCTTGGCTATATAAGCAGCTGTAGCAACTGAAATAAACAAGTCTGCCGGCTGCTCGCCTCAGGCCCGCTTTCACCCGACTCCCGGGGTCTGTGTGGTGACTCTGCACCTCTTGCCCCCACCATGCTCCTCCTCTCAGAACGAATCCACAGCAGCACTAACCAATCACTGCCTGTTGCCAGGCAGGCTCTGTTGCCAGGTGGTTCTGAAGCATTCCTGAGTAACTGACGCTCGCTTGCCAGTGGCCATCTTGGCATGGCCTTCTCATTCCACCACATCCCAGGGTGTGAGTTGGCAGGAAACTGGGGCCAGGAGCCAGAGGTGAGAATCAATTCCAGGCACTCGGGTAAGGGTCACAGGCATCCAAACCGCACCTTAACTGCTAGGCCAATGACCCACCCCGCCTGTACACTCATTCACAGTTCTGAAAATTTCCATTGTGCGGCCAAGGCAATAGCGCCTAATGAGATTAAAAACTTTTTAGACCTCTTGGTATGTGTAACCATCCATTTTTCATAGAAACACTGTGCCAATTTATATTTCACAACTGTTTCTCAAGGTATCTATGAGAAAATACTCTAAATCCGTACTCCTCTAGGATATGTGGAATGTTCTAGATGCACTATATGCCAGACCCCATGCTCATTGCTCATGTGCAGTGTGTCACTCACTGCTTAGACAAGTGCTTATGAGGACTCCTGCTGGACACACTGAGGAAACTGGGCCGCCTGCGCCAGGCTGCATAGCTCATTTGATGAGAGGCTAAAGGCTAAGGGCAAAGGGGCTTCAGGTTCCTGCGTTCCCCTCCGCTCTGGACGGCTTCTGTGTGTGGCAAGGGTCCCAGCCAAGGGCCTGCGACAAGAGTCAGAAGCCTCAAGAGAACCCGCATGGCCATAGCATGGCTCTGGGACGGACAGCTCCCCCAAGGCCAAGGCCCGGAGCAGGGAGCCCAGGGACACCCCCACCCCAGTCAAGGCGACACTCTTGGTGATGCTGGCAGGCTTCAAGGGTAGCAAAGAGAAAGATGCCGTGGGGGCCAGGGGACATCAGCGCCCTCTGCAGACAGGTGGCCACGAAGGAGGGCAGTGGTAGGGCTTCAGCCCCTGGATCTGTGGGCACTGAGGTCGTGCAGTCCTAGAGCGCCAAGGCCATGGCCTAGGAAGGAGGGACTTCCGTCTTCGCTGCTTCAGTGGTGCGGGGCTACTCAGGGCGCACGCATGCTGCACGCTTTGTAAGCTGCTTGCCGAGCAGCCGGTGTCGATGGGCTCGAGGCAGGGAAGGCACAAAACCCGGGCCAAGTTGGGCATCCTCAGAGCTGTATCAGCATCATCGGGCCTCTGGCTGCACGTCCTCCCCACTGCCCGCTCCCGCAGCCCCAGCCACCTGCTGGCCCTCCTCTGCTCTTCCGTGGGCCCTGGTTCACTCAATCTTATCATCCTGTGAACATTCCAATCTGAGTCCCAGTCTGCCCTAGAGAAACAGTGCGTTTTATTTGTTTGTTTACTCCTGTGTCCCAGGTGCCTAGAACATTCCTGGTAGATGGAGCCTCTCAATACCTCTCACCACAAGGACAGAACATCTTTAATTTTGAGAAGGTTGAAGCCTGGTAGGTGCGGTGACTTGGCCCAAGGTCACTCTTAGGCTTTCTTTCCCCTCCGCGTCCTCACCGGCCCTGAAGTCCTTAGTCCAGTCCAGACCAAACTCGCCCCCAGTGAGACCAGTCCCAGATAGGCACAGAAGCACGTAAAGCAATTGGCCCAAGCCATGAACGACGGTTACGCAAATTCCTTCCAGCACTAAGCTTCACGTGCACCCTCAGTTGGGGAAAATCTAAGATCTTGTTTCTGAACAGCCAGCAGGTGTAGAGACCTTCTCCTCTCCTGTCCTCCCTGAGCGACTCTCCAGCCACAGGAAAGCCACCAGCAGGCTGCGGCCCCAGAATCCGCGCTGGTTAACGGCTCGGATCCGACCCTCCTCATCCGTGGCCTCCCTGCCTCTGCAGGGGATCTTTCCAAGCCGTGAGACACAGTGAGCCGCTCCAGGGGCTGCTGAAAACCACAGCTCATTACCAAAGCCCAGGCTCATAAACACCTCTCTGAAATACGGCCCCCTTCCCTCACCAAGGATTTGCAAAGAACAGAGACAACCCATGCATTTGGAGTTGATTTATCTTTTTTCCCATGATCTCTGCTCTCTCCTAATGATCTATTTATTGTAGATCTTAGCTCAAATAAAATAAAAGCTTGGCAATGACTGTCAAAATCCAAACCCCCTATTGTAAAATATCTCTTAATTAGCGGTATTCAGGGATAAATCCATGAGACAGTGGTCTGTGGACTCCTGAAACTCCATACGGCTTTTGTGGGTGTACAAAGGTATGTGAGTGTTTGGTGAGTGTTTGTGAGAGCATCGAAGGGACATATCCCAGATAAAAATGGATGCTCCTTGACTTACAATGGGGTCAAGTCCCAGTAAACCTGTAGTGAGTTGAGTTTAAGTCAAAAATTTACTCAACTTCAGCCAAGCTACCCAAAGTTCTACTTTGGATGGACCAACTGAAGCGTGCTCAGAACACTTACTAAGGTTGGGAGAAATCACCCTACAGAAAACCCACAAAGGGTAACTATCACCCACAGGGATGGGAGCTTTGTAGACGTGACAGAATTCCAGAACACAAAGCAGCACCCAGAAAGCACTGGTGACACTGTACACTGTAGAGCGGTTGACGCCACTCATGACCGAAGTGGTGACGTGTGCACCGTCACTGCCGCTGCCCAGGGTTGAAAGGGAGGGTCGTGCTGTGTGTCGCTAGCCCCCCCCCAAATCAAAATTCCAGGTCCAGTTTCTACTGAATTTGGGTCACTTTTGCACTATCCTAAGGTCATGAAATGGTGAGCTGAACTAAAATCAGTCATGGCTTTTTTGCCCTGGGAACCACTGATTTTTGACCCAAATTGGACACTGCTTGGGACACCCACCTGCCGCATCAGCTGCCTGGTGTTGAGTCCTGGCTCAGCTTCCATCTCCAGCTTCCTGCTAACGTGCACCCGGGGAGGCAGTCCTGTGCTGGAGTCCCTCCCACCCACCTGGGAGACCCGGATGGAGCTCGAGTTCCGGCCTCAGCCTGGCCCAGCCTGGCGTTGTGGGGAGTGAACCAGTGAACGGAAGGTGTCTCGTCTGTCTTCCTCTGTGTGTCTCTCTTTCAAATAACATGAAAATAAATTTTATAAATATTTAAAAGTACCCCTGAATGGATGACTGAACTTTGTAAATGTACAATGCAAAACGTGTGATAACTGATTATATTCACAACATTTAAAATTCTCTCCTCAGGGAGCTGAAATTACCAAGACGCAGCGTCCTAGCTAAACCAGCATTTCAGTTTGCTGACCACAGACGGGGCGTAATAAACTAGCTTCCCCGCGGGGTTCCTTGTTTTACATTATCAGCTGGGTCTTTAATACCCCGCCCTCGCCCACACACTCTCACACTTAGCTTTGTGCAAAAGATCACTTTGCGAATTAGATGTTTTAACCACATTTTGCAGATAACGAACCTGAGAATCAGAGAGGTAGGAAACTTATCAGGGCCTTCAGCCAGCGGACAGAGGAGCCAAGACTTCACACCGGCCTGCTGGGTCCCACAGCTGTGACCCCTCCAATGAGCAAACCACTGTCTTTTTTTTTTTTTTTTTTTTTGACAGGCAGAGTGGACAGTGAGAGAGACAGAGAGAAAGGTCTTCCTTTGCCGTTGGTTCACCCTCCAATGGCCGCCGCGGCCGGCGCACCGCGCTGATCCAAAGCCAGGAGCCAGGTGCTTATCCTGGTCTCCCACGGGGTGCAGGGCCCAAGCACTTAGGCCATCCTCCACTGCACTCCCTGGCCACAGCAGAGAGCTGGCCTGGAAGAGGGGCAACCGGGACAGAATCCAGTGCCCTGACCGGGACTAGAACCCGTGTGTCTGCGCCGCAAGGTGGAGGATTAGCCTAGTGAGCCGCGGCGCCGGCCCCACTGTTTTTTGAAATTGATATCCTGTTGTCCAAGATCAAGCTCTTCCTTAAGGGTGGAGTGTTTACACTAGCATACGTCAAACCAGCAATTACGTTTCCCAATTATGTCTGTCGCTCCCCCTCTTCATGGAGGAGCGACACTAAGCCCTGCCCAGGCTTCCTAATCCGAGTCACGGCACCATTATGTCGCTCCCCCTCTTCATGGAGGAGCAACACTAAACCCTGCCTAGGCTTCATATCCGAGTCACGGCACCATTATGTCGCTCCCCTTCTTCGTGGAGGAACGACACAGGACCCTGCGCTGTTCTTTCGTCTGCTCGGCCCTCCCCGGGTTTGCTGCTGGTTCTTCCCGGGTTGGCTACTGTCCCTTCCACCTCCGTGGAAGGGCAGTTCCCCCTGCCACATTCCCCACTTCCGCAGGGGAGCGGCACACCGCCGGCCAGCTTTCTTGGGGGCTGCACAGGTGTTCCCTCAGATGTTCCCCTTAGATGTTCCCCGTGCATGCCGTCTCTCTCCTCCTTTATAGTCCTCCTCCGCCAATCCCAACTCGGCTGCCCACACGCCGAGTACGCTGCTCTCCAATCAGGAGCAAGTCCTACAGTTTATTGGTTGAACTGGAGGCAGCTGTGCGGAAGCTGTTTACTTCTCTCCCAGCGCCATATTGTGGGAAAGCAGATGCATAGAATAAGTCTTAATTCCAGTAACTCAGTCCAGTCCGAGCTGCTCCCCACAATGTCCATGAAAATGTAAATGCATTGGTGGTTCTGACATGGTAAAAATTATCATAAATTATCATAACCAATTTCCCGTAATTTTAGCTCTGGATAATCACTGAGGGTCACCTAAAATGCTTCTGTAAGTCAGCCCAACTCTTCCCATGAACCCCCACCCCAAGTGGAACAGATGAAGTAGCCGAACACGGCAAGTGGGACTTTCTCTGAGTGCCCGTTCTGCTCTGCCAGTCGTGTTGCCAAGAGAACCGGGGGTGGAGCCAGCTTAACCACCTGTTACCCTCTCACCGAATGGGAGCCACCCCACCACCCTCTCCCCGGGGTCTGTGGGAGAGACAAGAACTCAGGCCCAACTCCCTTCAGTGGCAAACGGCATTTAGCACAAATAGATGGGTGTGTCTGTTATGTGTGGATTTATGAACAGGAGCGCATGACACGAAGTGTCCCTGGAAAGACACCGTGACGGGAGGGAGAACTATTGATAGCTTCAAAGCAGAGAGCATTCAAAGAGGAAAGCGAAGCGTTCTGGCAACACGA
Organism: Oryctolagus cuniculus; assembly: GCF_051225735.1. Taxonomy (NCBI): domain Eukaryota; kingdom Metazoa; phylum Chordata; class Mammalia; order Lagomorpha; family Leporidae; genus Oryctolagus; species Oryctolagus cuniculus. Next base: position 8,554,234 of record NC_142871.1, on the reverse strand, counting down.
CCACTGGCCTGGTCTCTGGTGCCTGTCTGCTGTGTCCCAGGGGTCTTTCCGGGACCCCGCGGGTCACTCCCGGTGACTGGTCTCTGGTGCCTGTCTGCTGTGTCCGAGGGGTCTTTCCGGGACCCCGCGGGTCACTCTCGGTGACTGGTCTCTGGTGCCTGTCTGCTGTGTCCCAGGGGTCTTTCCGGGACCCCGCGGGTCACTCCCAGTGACTGGTCTCTGGTGCCTGTCTGCTGTGTCCGAGGGGTCTTTCCGGGACCCCGCGGGTCACTCTCGGTGACTGGTCTCTGGTGCCTGTCTGCTGTGTCCGAGGGGTCTTTCCGGGACCCTGCGGGTCACTTCCAGTGACTGGTCTCTGGTGCCTGTCTGCTGTGTCCGAGGGGTCTTTCCGGGACCCCGCGGGTCACTCCCGGTGACTGGTCTCTGGTGCCTGTCTGCTGTGTCCGAGGGGTCTTTCCGGGACCCCGCGGGTCACTCCTGGTGACTGGTCTCTGGTGCCTGTCTGCTGTGTCTGAGGGGTCTTTCCGGGACCCCGCGGGTCACTCCCGGTGACTGGTCTCTGGTGCCTGTCTGCTGTGTCCGAGGGGTCTTTCCGGGACCCCGCGGGTCACTCCCGGTGACTGGTCTCTGGTGCCTGTCTGCTGTGTCCCAGGGGTCTTTCCGGGACCCCGCGGGTCACTCCCGGTGACTGGTCTCTGGTGCCTGTCTGCTGTGTCCCAGGGGTCTTTCCGGGACCCCGCGGGTCACTCCCGGTGACTGGTCTCTGGTGCCTGTCTGCTGTGCCCGAGGGGTCTTTCCGGGACCCCGCGGGTCACTCCCGGTGACTGGTCTCTGGTGCCTGTCTGCTGTGTCCCAGGGGTCTTTCCGGGACCCCGCGGGTCACTCCCGGTGACTGGTCTCTGGTGCCTGTCTGCTGTGTCCCAGGGGTCTTTCCGGGACCCCGCGGGTCACTCCCAGTGACTGGTCTCTGGTGCCTGTCTGCTGTGTCCCAGGGGTCTTTCCGGGACCCCGCGGGTCACTCCCGGTGACTGGTCTCTGGTGCCTGTCTGCTGTGTCCCAGGGGTCTTTCCGGGACCCCGCGGGTCACTCCCAGTGACTGGTCTCTGGTGCCTGTCTGCTGTGTCCCAGGGGTCTTTCCGGGACCCCGCGGGTCACTCCCGGTGACTGGTCTCTGGTGCCTGTCTGCTGTGTCCGAGGGGTCTTTCCGGGACCCCGCGGGTCACTCCCGGTGACTGGTCTCTGGTGCCTGTCTGCTGTGTCCGAGGGGTCTTTCCGGGACCCCGCGGGTCACTCCCAGTGACTCCTCAGCCGCACGTTGCCGTCACAGTTTCCACAGTCAGGAAGCATTTCATGCCCAGAAGCAGCGGATTTCTCAGTGAGAAGAGAGTGAAAGGAAGTGGGAACATTTGGCTCAGGATGAAGCCTAAGAATGTCCGGACCCACACAGGCCCCGGGGAAGGCCGCTCATGCAGACGCTGGGAAGCAGAGCTCGTCCCACCTTAGCCAGCCCCAGTTCCCAGAAATCCATCTTGTGTGTTTTCCGGCACATCCACTCATGCGTTGCTGGATTCTAGCACACACAGGTCAAAAGCTCTGGTCCCTGCAACACAGTCTCTCACATCCCAGGTGGGGAAGGCAGCGGAGCCGTCTCTCGCTGTGGCACCACGTGGGACAGCCTCACGTGAGGCCTGGCGACAGTGACTCCCCTCCCAAGCAAACTTGCCTCCTCATGGGTTCTTGGGAGCGCAGACATGTTCCGGCTGATACAGCTCTTATCCATGTTGACTACCGGTTCTAGGAAACCATCAGGTGTAACAAATAGTTCTCATCCGCAGGATACTGCCCCCTGGGGAGCATTTTGGAAACTTACAGGACCCCTTTGGGCCAGTCCTGAAGACTGAGCGCTAGTGCGTTCAGTAGGCGGAGGCTGGGAATACGAGAGGTGCCCAAAGCAGGCGTCAGTCTTGTACAGCTTTTCACTGTCCCAGCAGCCAGTGATGCAGCGGCAAAACTTGTCTGTCACTTCCTGAGCCTGAAGCGCCCCTCCCCCTTACACATATCTAGAAGTGTGTGCAGCCGGGGCCGAGAACCGTGCTTCCAGCGCAGAGCGGGGGCTTCTCGGGGAGCGAGGTGTCCCGCGAGAAACAAACTCCAGGATGAACCCAACAGCTCTGAACCTGAGCCGCACCACCCACTTCCCTCTCGCTCGGTTTCCTCCCCCACCAGGTGGGGCTGACAACGGCACTTCACGAGACGAGAGAGCGGACGGGTTAATGCACACAAAGCCAGAGCTATTGGAAAAGCATTTGCGATTTAGAGCAGCATTAGAAAAATATTCAATAAAATCCCGTTCAAGTGTCACATCTCACACACACCTGCTTTCAAGATGACAGAGTGTTCTGATCTAAACCTGCTGTTCTGCTCCCAGATGGCCAACATTCACGCTTTTACATCTTTCCAGAGAATTGCTGATTTAGCCACAAAACGCATCTAGTTAAGTCAGCAAGACGCTCAGCGCCCGGCCACACGCAGGGTCAGAGGCCACAGAGAAGCCCAGGAAGAAGTCAGAGGAAGGGCGCGTCCCACTGTCACTTCAGATCAGCACCAGTGTCCCCGGGTATATGTTTCCACCTTTCAGGATTCCAGCAGCGTACTTCAGACCCACGGGGAGTGCGGGCAGAAGTCTTCGATCCACGTGCTAACAGGGACGTGTCGAGACCATAAGCCGATGCAGGAATCAGGACCCCCGGGACCCCGCCAGGACTTAGTATGGACAGGACTTCTGCAAGGCGCAGCCGCTCGGCGGCCCCCAGGCAGCACGGGAGCCGCTGTCCAGCCAGCCCCGGCGTGCCCAGACACTTGAGCAGGATTTTCCTGGCAGCCGGACACTCATTCCCCAGGCCTGAGGACATCCTCTAAATCTTAATCGGTGCTGGGGCTCCGCTTGACTGGGAGAGGAAGACACGGCCAGGTCCCCGATGTGCTTAACCGCGCGCCATGGCTGGAGCTGCGGTTATCCATGCGCGCTTTCTCCTTTCTTCCTCTGTGTGTGTGTGTGTGTGTGTGTGCAGTGTCTGTGTGCGGCTGGATCATCTGTGAGCACCTGAGCCGTGGCACAGCCTGCAGACTCCCGAGTCGCCCTGCGTCCCAGTGCCCACCCATGCTGCCGGTTGTGTCGCTGCTATTTTTCCCTAGAACATGGCCTGGTTTCTTCTGGGAGCCAGAAAACTGCCCGTAAGGGGAGAGACAGGAGACACGGCAGAATTCATGGGCACTGTCTTATGTTGTTCTCTCTTTTCCTCTTCTTCTTCCTCCTCCTCCTCTTCTGCTTCTACTTCTTTTACGACCATTAAACATTTAAAAAAAAAAAAAAACTCATTCCTGGCTCCAGGGGCCCACAACAGGCTCTAAGTAAGAAGTAGCCTGGGAGGTGCAGTCCGCCGGGCCCAGACTCAGCCCGTGCTAAGGTTTGCACTCCCTGGCAGAGCAGGAATGGAGGAAGGAAAGACCGGGGAGGAGGGTGACGGGCAGAGCCCATCTGGGAGCCCCTGACCTGGAAGGGAGAGCCCTCGTGTCTTGCGCCCTAGGTCTCAGCGGCTGATATTTTGATCTGAGGGCGAGAGTGCCGGGGGAGAATTCCTCATTTAAACCCAACAGCTCGGAGGACGGAAGGAACATTCGCTTGTGGAGAAAAGTCCAGGCGCGCTACCACCCTTCCTAGGAGCCTGGGCAAGCTCCGCTCTGGGGCAAGCCGCCGGCGCTGGGGGCTCGTCCGGGCCATCTGGCGATGCTGTGTGGATGCTGGGGCTCAGGGCAGTGGGGCAATGCTGCCTCCCTGGCTGTCGCTGTGGCACATGAACCCCCACATCTCTGACCC